>NW_004524733.1:989261-1057561 GCF_000260255.1 Octodon degus
TCAACCTTACTTTTTTGGAATAACTAGTTTGCCCTGATTGCTAATCTGCAAAGCCAAATGTGTCTCATGTTGATGGACAGGCACTTCATCTCAGTATTTCTTACAGTATATGTTTAGCTCAGATCAACCTACCAGAAATATTGAAAGAATGATATACAGCATATATCTTAATGATAGCAAAATAAATCTACCTTTTCTTTATTTGAGAAAGCAATCATGTTCTAAGTTTTATGAGCATATTTTTCATTTCTAGTAATTTGGAAAAAGGTGATAGGTGACAAATTCAGGAAATAAAGTGCAACAATATGGTGTAAAACTCTAGTTATATATAATACCTATAAAATTTATAGAAAAGCGCATTTCCATTCCAATAACACCTGTGACATTTAGACGTTCTATAGAATTTCTGCCTTCAATCTTTGCCTGTATCACATGCTGAAATTAGTTCTCTCTAAATATAGTAAGAGACCTTAAAATAGTTGAACACTCAGAAGATATGTGGTGCAGCAAACCATAAATTTTTATGTCTCTCTACTTTTTATAATTCTTGCTTATAAATTGGTAAATAAAATTATACTTTTGTTTGAAAAATCTTAGAAACTCCTAACCAAATTCCCTTTAAGTTGCCACAGTAAAAAAAAAGTACAGCTTGATGCAACATTTACTTTATAACATATATATAATCATTTTGTTCAAGATATTCTTATAATACAAATTAGATTTCCATGTCTTATCTTCTGAAATAAACTTGCTTTTTTGTAGGCAGAAAGAACTCATTGATTAACACAGCAAATATCTTTGATTTCTATTTAACGATCTCACTAGCACACAACAGATTTTCATTCACATAGTTCACTACACACTTGCTATAGATTTTTTTCCTGGCAACATTTATCTTTCCTGCTTTATGAACCAAACCTATTTTGCATTTTCTACCTCTTCTATATAAAATCGTGAATAATTACTGTATTTCAAATTTTCTTAGTATCGAAAACTTTGGAATAGCTATTTTAACTGATATTAATGAAATATGTTGACAAACATAAAGATGTACAACATGGATTTCTTTCTCTGTCTGAGTTTGCATTTGTAGTATATTTACACACACAAAGAGAGAAAGTGAGCTATCACTGACTCACAGAATCAGGATGACTGGCTATAGCCCGAGTCCAGGAAAGGTAGAAATAGCAAAGGTAGTTGCGTGAGTTTCACATTTCTGCTTGGAAGAATGTGAAGATTGATTGGTAGAAAATGTGGAAATCTCGTCTGCAGGACTCAGCTATGCAAAGCCCTGGTGAAGACGGGCACTCACCGCTGCTGTGGCCTCGCTGGCAGCTGCCCGATTCCAGTTGGTCTGCCCAGCGTGGTGCTCTGTGTGGAAGCCCCGTGTTCCTGCTAACGCGAAGATCAGTTGCCTCCTTGACTGGGGCACACTTTGCAGGAGTTCAATGTCTGGAGAGAGAAGGAGAACTCTATGAATCACTCATCGGCACATGGGCTCTAAAGTTTTTGTGTTAGAGAAGAGGAACATGTAGAGAATTTTGATAAAACTGTGCATTTGTAGCTATGTGATATTGACTAAAGAGGTAGATGAAGCACTGAAAACATATGGCTGGTGATAGTTAAGTAACAAATTCATCAAGTTTTTCTGCTTGTTGACATTGGATTTAATTTTGTTGGAACATTCAAGTTATAATGTACTTCAGTATATCTAGCCACTTCACTTCATAACACACAGCAAATTTAATAGAAGTTCTAGGATACCAACATTAGGTAAGGGATGTTTCCTTATGAAATGATATAACACACTACTATTTTGACAAAAGTGAGGGAGACAATACAACTTGTGAGAGCTTATTTCTCTTCTAGAATTTCTATTTTATAGTTACTCCATTAATACTGCTATCCCCCAACCTTCTGCCCTTTCATTTCTTTTGTTACAAAGAATATATAATGACTTATCTTATTGATTGATGAGTTTGCAAAAGCAAAAAAAAAAAAAATCACTGGAGTTATTCAAACAGGACTTTGTTTTCTTTCTCTTTCTCCTAGCTTCTTGTCTCAGAAAACCTGTGTCCTTTATTTCTACCCAATATGTCATATTATGCAGAGTCCAGCATCATCCATGATGGTACAGGAAAAGATGAACATGGTGGTCAGAGTTGTTGTGTAAATTCAACCCAGGTGAGTGCTAGGGTCAACCGCTGTCTGCTGTACCAGTGAGGGCCCTATATCTCCTACTTACCTGCCCAGCCCCATCTTGCATCCTAATGTATCATTAGAGTGGCTTTCTTCAATTCCCAGAACACACTCTATTTTAAATATCTTTATAATGATATTCTCTGCTTGGGATGTTCTTCCTGTTAGTTTCTATGTGGATGGCTCCTTTTTACTTATACATGTTGATATGAATGTGATCTGTTCACATTGCCTTTTTAGCCACGCAATCTGAACTCTTGCTTTAGCTCTATCAATATTATTACAAAGAGTTCATTTCGTTACAATGAACTTGATTGCATCATATGCAATCATTTTGTTGATTTTGCTTTTTCCTCAACCCTGAACTGTAAGCACAACAAAGATAAGGATCAAGATTTTCACATTTATTACTACACATAATAAATGAAAGTACTCACCTAACATTACTAGAATAAATGATTTAAGAAATAATTAATAGACATGTAATCCTAAACATATATTACGGTTAAATAATAAGAGATATGATAGTTTAAGTCATCATAAAATGCCTATGTCATGAGTATAGGAACTACAGTTGTTGAATGATACCATCTTCAGAGGTTCAATAAAATAATACCCATAAAAAATGAGAAATGTTTTCTGTGTGATATAATGTTAGCGTGTTGTAAGAAAGTGTGATGGTGCATGTCACTTACCTATATGTACTTGGGAGAACTGCAGAAGATCAAAGTCATCACAGAAAATATTGTATTCAGTGATTTTTATCTATAAAATCTGTTATTAGAGACATATCCTAAGATATTTCCAATAGTTAAATGGAATGCCAAACAGTCAATTGCAGAACAGTATTTTGAGGAGTCTGATGTGTCATGTGCAAACAACATCAGCCTACATTTTCAGATGAAGAAAGATTTGAAAAATAAAATCCCTGACATAGTTTTCCTTATGAGCAATTCTTCTTGGTGGCCATAATTTAGATGGTAGGGATAGTCACAAAGACCATCTCTGCAGTGCCAATAGTTCTCGATGGCCCCAAGTAGGGAACAGCAATGTAGTACTTAAACATGTCATGGATAATAAAGCTCGGTGAATGAAATTTACTTTGCAGATTACATTTATTAATGAGTGTTTTCTTTGTATATAATCAGCTGTGTGTCCTCTTATATAACCTCTTCTGACAGAGGAATATAGCAGCAGAGTCTCTGAAAGCAATCACAATCTGAAACTCATCACTGAGTGAACTAAAGTGAAATAAGAAAAGACCAGCACTGCATTTGCCCACTGAGGGCACTGACCTGCTGCTACAACAGAGCCAGCCTCCAGGGATAAAGCTCAGTGGCAAAACTATCTGCCTGGAAAGCACCAGGTCCAGAGTCCCATCCCATGTACCTGCCTCAACAACAACAACAACAACAACAACAACAACAGCAACAACAGCAACAATGACAACAACCTGTCAAAAGAGCCAGCCTCCAATTCTGGAGCTGTCATCGAGGCTGGCAAGAATTTGGGAACTCCTTTGCTACTACAGCAGTCTTGATCATAGTACAATGCAAGTTAAGCATGACATGGTCATTTTCAGATGTTCAGCTGCCTGAATTCAGGATGAACGCTGCCACAGAGATACAGAATTTAATAAAGGGCTCATGATGCAATCTAGCTAAAAATCCCATGAAAAAAGAGCTGGAGATTCATGGTGCATTTATCTGTCTCTGGATCCTGTTCAGATTTAATAAATGCCAGTTAGGGAAGGTGTTTAAGTTAGAAGCAAGGAACTCACACCCCAGGACAGGCTTAGATTTCTTAATGTAGAACTGTGGATGTGCACCTAATTGTAGCACTACCAACATGTTTAGAATACTATCAATTCAGTGATTTTTGTAAGCAAGCTATCACAGTAACAATTATTGACAGATGACTATATACAATAATAGTGAAGTAATAAAATGTATACATATAGAAATAAATAGAAATGTACTTATAAAATATATCTGTAGTAGAAACAAAGACATTTATAATAAAGGATATATTTATAGATATGTGCTTTTAATTGACACATAGTAATTACACTACACATATTTTGGTGGTATGGTAAGTGTTTTCAATGCAAGCAATATATAATAAACAAGTTTGAATAAATAGCATATGTAGCACCTCATTTATCATTTCTTCGTGAGTAATGCATTTAAAACTCTTTCTTGGACCAGACACTAGAAGTTATTTCTATTATTCAATATCTGTACTTGTTATCTACATTTTCTCTAATTCATTTTCCCCTCCATCTTTCTCAGCCTCTGGTAACTATCACTGTATTTTCTACTTCTATCATGAAAAAAGTATAAATATTCCCCAAAGGAACAATATTATTTTGCTCTGAAATTATGTAACCCAGATCCTCTCTGTAATTTGTTTTTCTCTGAAAAAAAAAAATATATATATATCTAATATATATAATAAAGATAACCAGCAGCTCTAAATTTATGCAAAGTTTTAGGATATTCCAACCTTTGATATGTGCTACATCATGGGCTATATCACATATCCCATTAGGCGTTTCCCTGGCTGTACACATCTGCGCACACTCACAAAGCACCTGAGTGTGCCTCCTTGCCAAACTGTACTTCCCCAGAAGAATCTCTGGTAACGAAGTGACTGTGGCATTAAGACATGTGAGTGTTTGGGTTGCCCTCTCAGACTTCGTATGCATTGCCAGTGTGGAATAAAGATTATACTTAAATAAATGACTCAATAGTCAACCTTCTAGAAATGGTTGTATTTAGCTTTTAGGGTAATGTTAACATCGCTGTGGTATTAGTAATCTCATCAACTTTTTGGTTAGGGATGGATAAATAACTAGCTTTTAGTATGTAAATTACCAACAAAAACGTTTTGCAGAAAATGGGTCAGGTTAGGGATGTAAATGAGGCCTAAAATGTCTCATTAGGTTTTGAATTGCCTTTTTTTCCCCAAGCATTATAAATCTTGCAAGCTTTTGGGGTAATTTTCTTGCTTGAATAAGCTAGTAAGGTCTTTTCCAATAATAAATGAACTAAAATATTTCTCAAAACTAATTCTGCTTGAAAAGATAGAACAAATTGAATATTGAAGTATAATTTATTTGAAAGTTACTCAATGTTTCTCTCTCCTAATATTTTTAGATAATAATTTGTACAGATCTCATGTACAGGTTTTATAATGGCTCTACTGTTTAGGCAGAAAGTGAGAGAGAGATCTCTGTCAATGACTCTCATTTAAAAGCAGTTGTATATTTGAAGAGTATTTACCAGATCTTGGGACAAACCATTAACTACAGGGTATGAATCTGTCTTTTGTGAAGAAATGGATCTTCTTTGATTTAGCAGAATCTCTCTGCTTTTCTTTTGGCACGACCTATTTGCAGTGCTCATTACCACAGCAGACAGTCGGAAGGAATGCTACTCAAAAGCACAGTCTTGTTCCAGCCCTGTTCCTGGCCCTCTGATACAGTGAAACAATAACTGTAGATGCAAAAGCAAGACTCAACTTCTGTAGATCTTACAAGACACTAATAAAACAGTGTCACATCACAGAGTGAGATTGTCACCAGAGTTTCACACATCTTACTTTACCCACATTGGTGTCAACTCCACAAACCACTAATTTACAGCAGTCGAAATTAGCCTTGTGTGACAGCACATGAAGTGTGTGTTGGTTACGTTCATCTATCACAGCATTGCCAGTGTTTAGGACAGTTTAACATATCAAACTCATGACAGGGGGTTGGATTTTGTCACTATAAAAGCTGCAAAAGTGAAATAGTAAATATGTAATTACAGCAACTTCATACCTATATTTAACTAGTTTAAAAAATCTAAAAGGGAAATCAATCAACTCATTGTCATTATTTGATTTGATTCTGTGTACAACCTAACTGAGGATAAACAAAGACAATGATTCTGAAACTACATTAGAAGTGCTTTCATTTTAATTGTCAGCAAATATATTATTTACCACCTAAAGAAAATAAGCTATAGAGGAAATTCCTTCTACATTAGTTGCCTGCTCCTTCATTCATTCACCTTAATATTTTGTTATAGAAAGTTTTGTAATGGAGAAACAATTTCCATTTTCCCTAAGCAGTTGAAATTGTATGTCTGTATACATCACATATTCCCATAGAATGCAGTGGATTGTTTCATTAATTTTATATATGAAGCAATGATGAGATTATATTCTGCACAAAGGTATTTAATTAAAATTGGTCTGCATTGCCTACTAAAGATTTACAGTAAATAAGAGTTTTTCTCATAGGTTTTAGCAAAGGATAAATGGAAAAAATGATGACAGATACTGAGAATATTCAGGCCTTTTCTCAGAGGGTTAAAGCAACAGAGCTACTCAAGTGTTATGTTGCTATTTTATGTCATGTATTTTGATGGAAGACAGTATCGTCAGATAGACAGGCCAGATAACCTGAAATAGAAATATGAGTCCCGACACGTATTTATATGGTGTACATGCTGCCGTGTCACCTTTTTCTGCTCACCACTAAAATTGATTATTGCCTTCCCTAAATCTTGCACAGCTTTTCTTGTCTTGCCTGAGTCCACTGGGTGTTCCTTCCATTTTCATTTGGTTACACCTTGTGGACAACTGCGAATCCTCTCTGTCTAGGCAGACTATGCAGTGAAAGATTCACTTTTTAAGGCTTCAGGAGGCTCTTTTGGTGGGAAATAATTGTTTACCTTGTTCATAAATGCAGAAGAAATAGTATATGTTCATTTATTTAGTGGTAACAATGACTGTAATTCATAGGACACTTACCATGTTCTGGGAATTCTATCTTCCAAACAATCTATATTCAGGTCCCTCAATCAAGGCTATATAGAATACAAAGATCTCAAAATTTAAATGCAGATAGAATCACACCAAACTCAGTGCTTCATATAGGAGGAGCCTCTACTGAGCACATCCTTCACATTGGTGTCATTCTCTACGGAGTGCAGATCCATGCGTACAGTTGATTATTAGTGAACTTACATTGAAGTTTGATCATAGAATACACCAGAATGATTCAGCTTTGTGTACCAGGTATCAGCTAGAGTTGAGCCAGTGCATGTTTGTTGATAGACAGATGCTCCTAAGCAGTTCATAATCGGTGGAGTAGATACACGGAGAATAATTTTTACCCTCTTCTTCAATGTGTTGCTTGAGATCTCAAAATGAATGGTCAGCCTCTTGCCAATATGAGGGAAAATTACCATTTTTCTCATTACTTATTTAGCTCAGATACATGAGCCTACCTGCTCTTAGGCTACAAGGCCTTTCCTCACCTCTAATAGTCAATGTGAGAACCGCAAGCCCCATAAGCACGTTACAAACTCACATCCGGCTATGCATTTGTAGCTCTTCTCATTTATAGATCTAATAGTCTAGATTTGGGGGAGTGTGTAGTAAAATGATCAATTCCAAGCCACGGTTTTGTGTCTAGCACTGCACTAGAAGTGATCCTCATCCTTGTCTGATTCCTATGCACATTTCTCATTATTTTTCAGAAGGTGGAATGCAGAGCAGACTATGGCTGAGTGATTACGTGTGATGCAAACCTTGACAATAAACATGGTACTCTCAGAGCTGTTCCTTTTTCTCACAGCAGGTCATTTTGTTTTGTTTCTCTATGGGCAGGCTTGTTTATTTTACTGGTTATTTTCAAATTATCTTCTTTGATCTTCATTCAAAACATAAATAGTTTAGCTTTAATACAGTTAAAATACTCAAAAAACATTTCACCTTCATTAAATTAGAGTTCAAGTTTATTTCTTCCCTTGTCTATTTCAAGCCCAAGTTGCTTCTTAACTTTAACTGTTACACCTTAGGGCCCTAATTTTTGAAATCCCAGGGTTCAGTTACTAGGACTGTGAAAGTGACTCCTGGCAGTCAGTTCAGTTGTTGCAGAAGAGAAAATGGGATGACAACTGGACTAGACGTCAGCAGGTCTGGCTTTACCCCATTTAGATTTCTGACCTGGGCCCAGTCATTTATTTTTTTCTAAGTATCAGTTTCTTCATCTATATAATTAGGATGTTAGACTAGTCATCGCCAAGGCATCTTCTCGTTGTGATGTTCCACTGTTGGAGATTCCAACTGCAGCATAAGAGAATGGAAATCTGTAATTACTTCAAGATTGCACTGGCAGATGAACTTAATTGTATGGGATTCAGAATACAGGTGTACTGTCCACAGCCCTGCCACTCTGCGTGTGCCTGATCTCATCAGACTACAGGCTTGTCTCACACCCTCACACAGTGCTGCTGCTAGGAAATGGCTTTTTTTTTTCTCCCTGTGATACTTTTGAAATGTTATTCCACTTTTGGGTGGCTTTTCCTTTCAGCGTACACCTAGTTTAACCATCCAAACTAAATAAAGAAATGGCCAAAAAAAATTAAAAAATTAAACCTGTACCCTTATTACATACACTATGATATTTTGACAATAAGACTTTAGGCAAACTATACCCACTGATATATGCAAGAAGACAGCATTAAATCATATACCATGTTTGGGGAACCTAAAATATTTGCTTTACTTAATTCATTTTCGTAGGAAAGGTAAATACTACCATTTTCTCTCTTGTCTAATATCTGTGTGCTATTCTTATGTGTTTTAAAGGATTGTGGTTTATACTTGGGCTTCATAATGTTTTTCTGGATTATAGTACTCTTTTTACTTTTTATTTGAAAGAGAACAAAAAAAACCATTAAAAACAATACAGAATTTCAAAACAAGATGTTAGGAAATTAACAATAACTTCTATAGTTCTATTTTTAAGTTCGGTTATATTGTGATAATTTTATGTACACTAAAAGAGTTCAATAATTGGTCAAGAAAAGAGAGAAATACAATGTACTTGTTATGTGACTATTTAGAAATTCAATTATGTATATTAAAATTTTACATAAGTTAAAGTTTGTTTTGATTTTCAATTACTGTATTTTTTTTTCAAACAATTCCATAATAAACAATTCTGGAGTGGCATGCTTGAGATGAAATTCTTCGTAAAATTAGACATGAGTTGAACAAAATATGTTTTCAATTTGACTTCTTTATTGTTTTACTTGATAGTGTGACTCCAGGAATTAGTTAAAATTGTAAAATCATAGAGCAAGGGGTTAATGTACTCACGTCCATCATTTCATCTGGGTAAGGCTACATCTATCGCACTTTGAAGATTCTGATTTAAAGGGAGATACAGTCTTCATCAGCAATTTGCTGAAACTTCAAACCTTATAAATACACTAGTGGGTGCTCCATCTCAGCGAGGGTCAGTACTCCCTTCTTGGTGTGTACGTGTGTGAGCGAGTACGCATATGCATTACAACTATTACACAGTGACACCGAGATTATGCATGCTCAGGAAGAAAAGAAAAGGTCCTTTAAAGCGAATAACAAAGATTAGCACAGATGTAGGTAGAAAAGGTGGAGGCAGATGAACTTTAAATCTACTGTCACATTCACAGCACTGCTTCCCTCTGAAGGGGCTACCCAAATTGCTCCGTGCCTTTATCTACAGCTGTGTGATCTTTGGAAATGATGGCAGGCAGGAAGGAAAGGAGAAGGGTATCATCTTTCTGATCCTGCAGTGTGCGATAAGTCTCTGCCATGAATTTATAAAAACAGATACAACCTATGTCCTATTAACACTAGTTGGCTTTTGCTATCATGATTTATATGTGAGTAGATACTAGTTGTGATATTTATTGATGTTTTGTTATGGTCCGAACCACTGTGTCAAGTCTGCAAACTGGCAAATAACTTGAGAAATAATAAAAGTATTTATTTCTCTTTATGAGTGTGTGGCACGTGAAAGGGAAAAAGTCCTTATATGACATGTTCTTGGCTTCTAAAAACTTAAAAAGAACATGCAAATTACTCAGAGAATGTTTTATGTGGTAACTTGTAAACTCATCAAATGCTTTCTGAGTACACTATTTTAGAGCAGTGAAAACTCTTAGCATGTTAAAGCTTATATTTTGTATTTAATGGTTATTTCTAAGTCATTTTCCTGATCTTTCCCAGCTTGATTTCAAGTGCTTAAAATACTGAGGTTTACCATTGTACTCCCTACCCCGAGACCACATCTTCTCCAAACTTGAACTACCCTGTTTTATAGAAGGGGAAAGGACTCGCTTACTCCAAATGTTCCTTGCAGACACTGATGTAATCTAAAGTCCCTGCTCAGAGCAGCAAATGTGAAGGAAGATATCACACTGACCTAGCCACCACTGGAAAGTGGGAGGCAGACAGGACTGTTTGCTGGCCAAGGGGACCTGGTCACAGCATTTATTCACATTCTGCTGTGTCAAGAGGCGGCCACGCACCTGTCACCAGCTACGAAGGCAGCTCATTCAGCTGACACAATGCCCAGCACGAAGATGGAAAGGCTGCAGGGAGCAGGGCTGATGGCCATACTCTAAGGACAGTGGAGGAATAGAAAAGGAAGAAATTGAAAATAAATAATAGAATTCACTTCGGGATGTAAAGTGCCAAATAGTTCAAAAGGGAATGCAAATTCCCCACGAAGACCTTTGTTTCTTTCTCTTCTATTTTGACATTTTCCTAGATTCATTTGATAGACTTGCATTAGGGCTCATTTCAGATTCCCATCCAAAGTCAAGCTGAATGCGCCAGAGCAGCAGAGTGTAACACACTTTCCAGAAGACCCGAGCAAGCATTTTTCTTAAAAAAAATTTCATTCAATGCATTCCAAAAAAGACCAATTAAAATACTTAAAGGTCACATTAAAAAGCAACTTCATGCTGATAAAGTACTTTGTCTTACTATTATAAGAATATGAGACAGAATGTCTAATTTTTACAAACTGTTCGTCTGTCCTGACAAACTTATTTAGTGTGGATTTTACCTCACTATCACTAAGCAAGGCTTCTCAGTCTAAAGTGACTCTAAATATACATATGAACACTACTAGCAGTCAGATAAAGGGTGGAGAATTCCACATGGCACAAAGCAACCTGGGACTATAGCATGTGCTACACACCTGCAGTAATTGTACAAAAGGAAACTCCTTACAGGATGCCTGTAAGCCCATTTCTAAAGCATACACATGTGTGTTCAGGATAATGTGAAGTAGCAAGAACTATTTTTTCCAAAGACTGAACACCACAGATCTAAGAATAAAGAAATAAAATCTAAAAACACAGCATGTAAAAAGCTTGCTTTCTCTTTGTGGTTGCAGTACAGTTATTAAAAAAAAAGGAAAAGAAAAAAGAATGAAAGAAAAAATTAAAAAAAAACAGGAAGGAAATTAAGTTTCTATTTTCACAGGCAATAATGTGTTGTACAATTTGCAATTAAAAATAAATTAGGCACAAATTCTGCAACAGATTGTTTTTAAACTTTCATTAAACCTCTTGAGTTATGCTGCTAGTGCAATGTGCTAACAGAAATGCTAGGGTTGAAATGAGTTTCTGGCATATGAAATAAAGCTATGTCTTCAATCTACAAAAATTTAATTTACAGCTTAGCTGATTGGATGTAGCATTTTAACACCGTTTTGGAGGTTTAAGAACAGCAAGTGCCATAATCCTCTGAGTATTTTGATCACTAGCTCACAAGCATGTAACATACTTTGTGTTCAAGGGGAACCTTTATCCAGGATGCAAAGCTGGTGCTGAATTATAACCACATTCAAAAAGATTGCAAGCCTGTGGGTATTAAGCTTTGTATTTTCCAGCTTAGCCAAAAAGATTTAAGTAACCTTCTCTGGGACCATACGGTTGATCTGATAACAGTATTCTGAGACCTTGAAGTTTATTTTTATCAGAAATTTTACATTCAGGGTCTCAAACACTAGACCTTTTTAGTGCTAATCAAGTGCCTTTCCTTGCAAGTTCCTGCAATGACACTAAGCAGATGGAATTCATAAGAAGAGGGGTGATAGGCTCAATGGTTTATCATTCAATTAAAAGGAAATCTTGAGGGCCTGAAAACAACTTCTGATGCCTTAGATGTTATTCCAGATTTCCTTTCTGTATCTGTCTGCAAAAAAAAAATTGTCAGATATTTTGACTACTCAATTTAAATAACTTAAGTTATTTAAATGACAGATGCCATCTGTATCAGAAAGCAGTCAACTATTTTGATGAACTTTTTCTGTTCTGATGAGTCAGTGAGTTATTTATGGAGCAGGTGTTGCTCACACTCAGTCTCTAATATGCTATACAAGGATAAAACACAGCTCAGAAGCTAGTTTTACATATTCTTTATAAAATGGTTATTGAACATTTACATATGAAAATATGGCTTATCAGGTCAATAATAGCCTTCCATTATTGCTGATTGATCAGGTCTGCAATCTCCCAAACAAGTGTGTGGAGAAGGCTGTATAAAGAGGCAAATGGAGTGACTTCAAGGATCCAGAAGGATCAAAACCATCTCACAGAATTCAAGATTCTCTTGGAGCTAAGGCAATGACCTTTTGGGGGTGGTCCTTATTTAGTTAGTTATCAGAAGAGGGGAGGGGAGGGTTCAAGAAGGGAAGGAACATTCAAGGATTTCTCCAAGCAAGGTATAAAATTAATCCACTCAGGAGTGAGATGACTGAGACTATCTTTCCTGTCTAGTTGAGGTGGGAGCCAGGTGTACCTGGCTATGGCTTTGTCTTATCCTTTTAGGCTTTATGGCTTCACCCACCATTACATGTCTCAGTAGAGATCAGTGACTCTCAGAGGCTCACTTCCTATGGGCCCACTGCCCATCTAAAGACAAGGAGCCTACAGACACATAAGGAAACATGGAAAGCCAGTTAGGTAACTTAAATTCTTTTCTATGTAGTGGTCTCCATCAGTGGCTGAGGAATGACATCAAATTATATCAAAATTTCTCACTTAGGGTAGGCATGATAAATTACAGATATTTATAACAAGATGTCCTAAGACATAAGGAACTTTTTTTATTTTGTTTTGTATTTTGTGCAAGCTCTCACTATGATGCTCAGACTCATAGGGATCCTCCTGTGTTTAGCCTCCCAGTGCTGGAATTATAGGTGTGTACTATCATGCACAGTCTGGGTAGCTAGTTCAGTGTGCCCAGCGTGGGGCTGGCATGGCCTATCATGCCAAGAATTGAACCCTAGTCCCTGAGCTTGCCTAAGCAGGATCTTAATCCACTGAGCAATCTCACTGGCCCAAGAATGAAAATCTTGAGACTAACTTCTGTTATTTTTTGACCTTTTCTATCCAGTGACAGAAAAGTATTTCTCTCACGTTTGTGTCATTTTGATTGAAAAGAAATAAGTCTATGATAATTTCACAACAGCAATATAGTTGCAAACAACACAGAAGAGAAATAATGACTTTTACTTGTTGTCATTGAGACTTAGCTTGATCTGCATAGGTTTACCTTGTCCTTTTGCATCAATTAACTATAGGACATGATTGCAGTTTCTGTATTTGGTAGCCTCAACTGCTTGGACCTGACACTGAGCATAAGTAGTCAGGATAATGAAGATGCAGGGGTTAAAGTGGCTCTGGATCATCCTGGGGAAAGGTGGCAGACAGATTGCATGTGGTATGCAGATAACCTGAGATGACTGCAGCAATTGTTTGAATCAGAACTGAACAGCCATGTTGACTAGCCAAGCCAGCTGGTAGTCCCACAAAGATAACAGCTGGGAATACAGACTCAGAGATAATAGAGATCTAATTCAGGCAAGAAATATGATTTTTAGAAGTTTAGGATGCCAATAGATGTTTTTAATTTTATTCTATTTTATTTTTTAATTAATTTTATTGAGATAGAAATAGCAATGAGACAGTTTCAAAACAGGTTAGAAGGACAGTTACAATAATTAATACATTGCATATTGTTGTCTTCATAGTAGTTATTCATAGTACAAGATACAGACATGATAGCTCATCCTGCAGATAACTCAATACTATTATGGTCTACTGGATTACATTGGATTACTTAGCTGAATTCCCACACCCACAATATTCAAATGGCAATGGAATGCCCATCTCTGACTAAACTAAACAAAAAGGGGGATATAAAGGAAGAACCATTTTGTAATGAAAAAAAAATATATATATGTACATACAGAATAGTTCACCTACATAGATACACAGCTACTTTCTCTTAGTTCAGTGAAAAGAAAGACTTGTACTAATGGGTCTTAAGAACTGAAGCAGAGACAAATACATGTAATAAGATGGTGAGGAATAACTCAGAAATATGGACCTGTGGAAGGCTACACAATGGCTCCACCTGCAGGAACAGGACTGTGGACCCAGCTGGATCATGCTTCCTATTGAACGTTCTAGTAGGCGTTAGGGTATTGTCAAGTCAAGGTTCTCACTCATCCCATTTTTCTCTTTTGCAAAGATATAAGGCAATCTTCTTCAAGTTCCTATGATAGCACAAAAATGAATTCTTAGGGGGTGGTCTGAACTTTAAAAGGATATATCTAGACACTGTGAAGCTTTTACTAACTGACTGAAGAATGAAAACAAAAGGCACGCCGTAGATGGTAGGGGTGGCACAGAACCTGTCCAAAGGCTGATTTCAGTTCTGGCTGAATAATGACCTACACAATTGTTGTAGAAATATCTCAAGTCCTTACCATATTTAAACTCTACAATATTTGGCACCATTGATCACTCCAAGGTTTTGAAATATTTTTACTCTTTTATTTCCTTCTGTCTTTCAAAATATTTGCTTTTATTATAACTTTCTGGCTTTCCAGCATCCTTTTTATTTAATTATTGGGTCATTTCAGGGTTCTGCTCTTGGATCTTTGCCTGTCAAACAAAACCCTCATTTTATCCAGTAAGTTCTACATTACCCGACCTTAATGATTCTCAGATTCTACCATAAGGCATTAACACTCTTCTGACACCTACAGTCATATTTCTAAGGCCTATTAGATATACCAAATTTGCATCCTTTTAGGTACTTAAATACTTTAAGCCTAGAGTGCCATAAACAAGACCCATTTTCCCTCTTTTTCCTTCTCTTACCCGACATAACACTATACTTCTCTATCCTCTGTAGCTTTTATGTTGGCTAATGTGGTAATTATATACCCAAAGTAGATGCAGTGTTGTCACCTTCAAGCCTCCTCTCATCTTCACACCTACTATCTAATATTTAAACTTCTGTCAGTTTAACCTATGGGACAATCTTTGATCTGGAATCGCTTCTTTTATCGCTTTGCTACCACTGTAGCTCCACTCATCATATTACCACCAAAATTTTGGAATAACTGTGACATGTGATTCCTCCAGAATAGTGTAAATTAAAAAAGTGGCCCAAACAGGATAGCACTGACAATGTACTTGTTAGAGAAAGAAAGATCTAAGGTCACAAGGTACACATTGGATAAAAATTTGTAACTGTGATACTAGGCCTAGTAGTCTGTTTTTAAAACAAACATTCCAGGTTTTTCTAATGAATGATAAAAGTGAGAAACACTGACATAACTTTTCTCTGCTCTGCTGGATAAAAGATTCCTCCTATGTACAATGTGCCATGTTTCTTTTTGACTATAGTCTAGTAGATTTCTGATGGTAGAGGACTTGTTGGCTGAGATCTTTGAGAGAAGGGTATAAGGAACAGATTTATAAACTTGTAGAAAGAATAATAAATACAGTGAGACCATGTTTCAAGTTCCTTTCTTTTTTTTTTTTTTTTTTTTAATTTTTGGTACCAAAGATCAAACTCAGGACCTTGCACTTGCCAGGCAAGGGCTTATGTGGCTTAGCTATCTCCTCAGCCCTAATATTTCAAGTTTCTGAATGGAGTATTTCTTCTAACACCAAAACTTTAGTATTTATAATGGTTCTCTTTACCTTTTAAATGTTGGTCACTGTTCAGGATTTCTTCTTCTTTCCCATAATGGTTGTAGGAATAGTGATTTAATGTTTAGTAAACCTACCAGGCTTCTTCATGACATTATGACCTGGCAGGTGCTATTCTCTAATGGGAAGATATAATTCAAATTTTTTAACTCAGAAAACTGTAACACATCCATTGGTTTTCAACTCAAGTCTTCTGGCTCTCATCTCTTCATCTCTACATACTTTTCATAGATTCTGCAACATAGCTCACTAAAACTGAATCATGCCATTTTTGTGTGGTCACCAAATAGCACCTTTTTCGCTAACTAGGGCTATGAATTTTTGAATTTTTATTGCAACAAGGAACTAGCCTTAAAACAAAATTTTTAGCAGATATCTGGTGTTGTTTTCTAGAAGTAAAATAACTGAAATCTTCTACAGCTATTATAATTTTAAGTATGCTCATATTAAGTAGTTCTTCTGATTGTATGTTTATAATCCTGAATGTATTTGTTTGATGTTTCACCCAGTGGCATGTTAGGTAAAGGCCTTCAGGAAGCAGTGTGCAATAATCTCCACTTCCTTTGCTTAGGTGGTGACAATGACTTGGTATAATTAACCCCTTGAATATTGAAACCACAAATTTCTATAGCAGATGTGACAGCTTTATGAGAGGACTCACCGTGCCAAGATTATAGTTTTTATCTCTTTCACCTGAATGCACTATCTTCCGTGACCACAGCATCATTTATCTGCCACTTTCTGCCCACTTCACAATTCTGAGAAGACTTTCTTCACTATATTCTTGTCACTTTCATATGTCACTGTCCCAAGTAGCTTAAGTTCCGTGTGTGACCAGGTATTTCACTATGGATTTGCCCTTCATAGATCACAAAGAAGGCTTTAATACAAATGCCGTAGTCTATTCTTACCCAAAGCCTCCTCCTCTGCACTTGTCTACTCCTGCTGAAGATAGCATTGTTTTCCTGAGATGTTTTGAATTACTCAACCATCTTTATCTTCTTGATTTCTGTAACCAATCCAGTAGGTAATGTCTTTCACATTTCTTCCTTTTTTTCATTCTGTTTTTAAAAGTCATCTGAGTTTTCATTAATCCCCCACTTAATTCTACCAAAAATAAAAACCACACTGATCTGAAAGTAACAAGTGCTCATAATTTCCTTTCCCGAAGCCCTTCAAACCCTTAGTGAATTTCATAAACAACTCAAAAAGCTTTCATCTTTTATTGTACTTACATTGTCCATATAGCTCCCAATGTAAATATCTTCAGCTTAATACCCTACATAGCCATGTAGAAACTCAACTTGTTCATTTAAAATTTAAGCCTTAATATTTTATCTCTTAGTATTTTTTACCCTTTCTGATCCTGGGCTAGGGAAATATTTGATTGCTTCCTAATTTTATTTTTACTGTTTTTCAAATATTTAATTCTCATAGTAACATCAACAATGTATTGACCACACAGTATAGTAGACAGACTATATAAGAAGACATCAGATATATTATTCTTATTGGCCAACCTCCCTTCAAAGGTTTCCTAACCCTCAGCTCTCCCTGCTTTTCTCCACATGATACCTCCTCTGCATGTGTGCCACCACCTAGGGGACAGCCAGCTTTTGGGCTGAGGAGCAGCCTATGCTGGGTCCAACAGAACCTACTTCTCTTTGGTATCTAGCGCTGGGCTAGTGGAATCAAGCTGGTCCTTTTTCTCTGAAAGTTTTTGCTCAAGAGATGAAGAAAAAAGTTTTTACCACATCAAGCTACTGAGGCAGATATAGAACACGATATGTTTACCACAAAGATGGAGGCCTAGAATCAGGAGCAAGTCATTTCTGTGGAGAGGGAAGAAGGCCTGCAGGCGCTGCTTATCACTTGATCAGGGTTCCAGACTCCAATAAGCCTAACCAGTATCGGAGTCATGTTCTTCATTAGATTCTAAGCCAGTGATACTGAGCCTTTCGGAGACACATGGGATTGCCACCATTGCTCTAAGCATTTAACCTTGACCCTATATATTTGTGGGTGACTATAAATATTTTAAACCTAATAAAAATGTTCAAAATGCTAATATAAAATTTATGTGAAGTATCTCAAAAGTTAGTAAATTTTGTATATATAATAAATTTGCTAGTCTTTTTCATTTTAAAGAAAAGAAAAATAAAAAACAAAAACAATGGCATAAAATTTCAAAAACAAGATTGTAAGAGAGTAACAATGGTTAGTACACTACATATTGTTATCTTCAAAGAAATTGCTCCTTGCTATGCTTTATAAAACTTCTAGGCTAGATTTCCTGCCTTGTTAACTTTACTAGGCTTCCAGACCACAAACAAAACCGTGCACATAGCCAATATAAATTAGAGATATATGGTAGCGATAGATCAGTAGCAAAATTGCAACACAATAATTTCTCCAGGTTGTAGTCTTACTTTCCATGGTTTTCAGTCACTTATGGTCAACCAGAGTCCAAAGTATTCAGAGAAAATCCAGAACTAAACAATTCATACCTTGCAAATTGCTTGCTCCTTTTTGTAGTGACCTGACTCATCCCTTTGACCAGGATATCTATGTGTAAGCTTCCTGCCTGTTAGTCCATATCTGTCTTGCTTTTCAGATCAAATGTAGTTTCAGGGTAATTGTATTTTGGTAACCCTTCTTTTGCTTAATAATGATCTAAAGTGAAAGAACTGAGATGCTGGATATTCAGATACGCCAAAGAGAAGCTATGAAGTGCTTCATGTAAGTGAAAGCTCTTGATTGAATAAGAAAAAGAAGATTGATATTCTGAGATTGTTATGATTTATGGGAGCAACAAATATATCTGTGAAACAGTGAAAAAGAAAAAAATGTGCTGAAATTTTGCTGGCACACCTCAGCATATAAAAGTTACAAGTACAGCGCATAGTAAATGCTTAGTTAAGAGAGAAAAGCATCATATGTGTGTAGGTACATGGAGAAAAATTATGGTAATTAGGATTCAATACTATTTGTGCTTTCAGATATCCTCTGAGATTTCATGAAATGTATGATTTATGCATAATGCATATACAAGGGGCATCAAAGCTTACTGTGAATTTTTAGGGTAAAATTATAATAAAATACATTACCATTAAACCTCCAAAAGATTTAGCCTACTTGAAACATATTTATCTCTTCATTTTTGCCGCATTTTATTTTTATTGTATTTACTTATTATTTATTTATTTGGTATATTGTCTCACTACACAGCTTATACTCATAGTGATCTTCCTATCTCAGTCTCCCCAGTGCTGGGATTACAGGCCTGAGCCATCATGACCAGTTTCGTTAGCGGGCATGGCACATCTGGAGTTCAAGGGTCAGCACAGCTAGTGGTACCAGGGATCAAACTCGGGTCCTTGAGCTTTCTAGGTAGGTGCTTAGACTGCTGAACTATCTCCCCAGTACCATTTTTTACACATTTTATAGTAATTCTGAAAATCTTCTTTCTTGAGTGTCTTTACAATGTATGATAAAAAAAATGCAGTGCAATCCTTTCCATCCAAAGGAAAGGCAGGCTCATAAAATGTTATGATGTCTTTCTCACAGTTAAAATGATTTTGAAAGGAAAAGTTTTGAATTGACACAATAAGCACACAAGCACTCATTATTCCAGAAAGTAGCAAGAATAATGGGATTAGTTCACAGCAGGGAGGGGGCTTTGAGGAGAATTACAGGCAATTTTTTACTACAAAAAATTGTTTTAGGCACTGTATCTTTGGATCATACTATGCATGTATACGGATACATGACAGATGTCTATGCATACATACCTATGATAGAAGTTAATTTACCAATTAAGTACTATAAGAGATTAGTAACAGTAATTGATGTGAAACAGAACTATTATATAATACTTCTAAAAGGTTTGTGAACAGGTCTATCTCTCTTAAAACATCTTATCATACCACTTTCTCAGTTAAAGCAAGTGCTTTACAGATTCTTTGTGTTCTATCCTAAGAGCCAAGCTTCCCACTTTTGTGCTATGGTGCAAACAAGCAAGTTGCTTTGCTTGTTAGCCCTGGTGGTCTAAGGGATAAGTAAATAAAGAAGCATTGTGATACTAGCACAGTCAGTCTGAGGATCAAGACGGAATTCATGTGCTAGCAGGGGTGGTGCAGTGTGGACAGCGTGGGTACGCCTGAGGAAGCTACGATTCCCATCCTGCCAAGACTGAGAGGGCTGGGATTAGGTTTCATCATGCTATTCTGACTGTCCTGCAATTGCAAACTTAAGAATTATTTAATCCTGGAATTTTCAACTGAATACTTTTGAACTGCATTTGACTACAGGTAATTGAACCATGGAAATCAAAACTACATTGGAAGGATTACTATATCCAACAGTGGAATACTATGTTCTTTATCCAATAATAAGAACTTTTGTAATTATAGATAGCAGCATCTTTAATACTATAAATTTTAGGAATGGTGTAGGATTAGCAAAACTCAGATAACTCAAAAGTTAAAAGAGAGCATCCCACATCTAATTAGGGACATAGCCGGATCACGTGCCTGGACTTACATGGACAGTGCTTCTTAGCCCCTCCCCACCTTGCTTTGAGTCTAGAAATCCACCCAAATGGGCTGTCAAAGAGCAAGTAGCCACATTAATGTGAATAGCAAGGAGTGCTTCAGAAAGAAAAGGACATTCCAAAAAAAGAACTCTATCAGGAAAATGGACAGGAAAGAGGAAAACTAGTCCAACCTTGTGTATTTTTGCGAAAACTCTAAAGGGCAGTAAGTTGATCATCGGTGTAAATGTCATATGTTTTGTTTGTTTGCTCAACTTTTTGGTTTTATTGTTTCATATCTTGTATTTAGCTTTTATGTTTTTAGCTTTGTTGATGTATAATTGACAATAGGGTTATACATATGTAAGATGAAAAAGTGATGATTTGAGAGATGCATACGTTATAAAATTCTGAGTGCATTCAAGTCGGGTAACAGCACCCGTTATAGTCATCTTACTGTGACTGTGTATTGGGAACATTGCCTTCAAGGTCACAAACTCTCAGCTATAAGATAAGAAAGATCTTGAGAGCTAACATAACACACAGCATTGAGACTAACGCTGCGTGGTTAATAATGCTACCATGTATACTTGAGTTTGCTAAGGCAGTAGATCTTAACTATACTCAGGTTATTTTGTCACTAGCCTACTTCTTGCCCAATGACTAAATCAGAGAATACGGCATTATTCACACTGAGGTTTGGGTACAGGGCCAGTACAGGGTGGGCATCAGGGCCCATGGGCAATCCAGGTAAGAACCACAAGCTGATAATCAAAGTCAAAATCATATCCACATACTCAGCAAAGATATGTTCTGAAATGAATTAGATAACATCCCAGTCAGAAGCACTGACTCAGAGCTGGAATTCATGAAGATATGTCAGAAAAGGAAATGTCAACAATGGTTCAGGAGCTTAGAAATAAATTCTGGGCAACAGAAATGGGCCAGCTGCATCAAACAGATTTCCGCGGCAGTCACAGAACTTTTATAGATTCATGATGGGAAATTATAAGCAACATAGGATAGCACTAAGGACATTCAGAAAGGCTCCTCAATCACTGCAGCGTGTGAGGATCATTGAAGAAGATTTTTAAAATACTGAAGCTGAAATTTCACCCCAGAAAAATCCAAGTCATTGCCTTCACAGGGAAGGGCTAGGCTTTGCACACATACTTCTTGAAGTTTTAATTAGCTCTAATTTATTTAATTCAGGAAATAGAATTGGTGGGTGATAAGGTCATTGGGAACTTTAGCTGAAGGGAACATGGTAGGAAATGAGGAAACAGAAGTAGCTGCTCTAGAGGCAGTGTACCTCCTTTGTTGCTGTGATCACAGATCATATGGCCCTAGATGGCAGAAACTAGCTAGGACAGCAGTAACATGAGGCTGGAGATCATGTCTTCCTGCTCTCCCTATTATATTTTAAACAACGAACGTATTGCCTGCCGCATAATAGATGCTCAGTAATTTACTGTGGTTTGGATAGATTCTAAGCCCAAGCTGGTATTTGAACTTCATGTTCACTAATTTTAGTAGAAAACCATGAATTATTATTAAAGTACTAGAGTGATATTTTATTTATTTTTTTTCGGGAGTAATTGGAGATGTTCTACAGAGAGTTGTCATAGAGCACAAACTCAAAGATATGAAATTTAGAGTTGAGTCAGGGTTCTGTTTCTTACAAAGAAAGCAACAGAGAACATGTAATTATTCTTCTTAGCTCCATTTTCCTATATGCAAAAGCAAGCCATGGCACCAACTTTGTAGAGCTTTTAGAAGAATGAAACATAAGTATATAAAGTGTTTAGAGTATCATGCGGTGACGAGAAAGTGTCATTAACAATGTTAGCTATTATTATTCATCATGATATCTTAGCCAGCAAATCTCTACATAATAGTTCAAATTCTATGAGTCAAGAGTTTGGCAGGAACTATTACTAATAATGAATCAATGAAGTTATAAACTGGAAGAGCACTGTACCACAACTAGGTATAGTATAATTTTTAAAGTGAATTTACACAGAAAAGAAATGAGAGAGTTTTTAAGTCACGATACAAACATCATCTTCCTTCCCTGCAAGTTACATAGGCTACTTTTTTTTCCTTTTTAATTCTTTTCTTTTTCTGCCTCTTTTCGAGACAGGGTTTTGCTATATAGTTCAGGTTGTTTGAGAGCTCACTTTGGCTCACTTCATAGCTGAGGCTAGCTCCATCTTGCAGAATTCTACCTCAGCCTCCCAAGTACTGGGATTACAGTTGTGTGTGTACCACCACGCTCAGAGGCAAACATGCTTGGGGAGGAATGAAGCACCTCTGGAGTATGCAGAAACTATAGAAGGGACTCAGATTAAGAGGCTCCCTGGTTCACTGGAGATAGAAAGCATTTCACATGCTGCTTGAAAAATCACAATCAGGCCATTTACTAAATTATCCTCATATTAATATTTCTGAAACTCTGCAAGAGTCATAGAAATAGAATATGTAAGCACACATTTTCAGTGCTGCGTTTTGGTGTTAACTTCTAATGTGTGTTTCAGGGAAAGCTGGACTGACACTGGCACGGCAGTGAAAATAACATGAGACTGATTTTTACTGATCTTTAAGTAAGCAAAAGTCTTAAGGTACAATAAAGATTTTCCTTCCCATTAGCCTTAATCCGCAAAACAAAGATTATGTTTAAAATTTTAAAAAAATATTTTAGGATGTAACTGAAACTCATAGACCACAAAGTACATATTTCTCAGATGTCTAGTATGATTTCATAATGCAAACGTTCATAAGAATACATACGCAGAATTTTCTTAGCAAGCTCCACTCCAGGAGTAGCATCAAGCAACTTCAGGGGCCATGCAACGACTGTTGCGGTGCTGCCGTCCATCCTACACATCAGTTAGGAATGCCTGGTTCATGATAACACTCACATCCAGGAAAATCCCAGGTCTCTCTGGCTGCGCCTGCCTAACCAAAGTGAGACTGAGATACAGGAGAGGCCTGAGCAAGCGAAACGTACTTGCTTTCTGAGAAAGGCTTTCTAATACCACTGTGCTCTGAAGATAGCCTTTTTCTCTTGATACGTTTATTAAGATCAGAGTTAACAACTGTATTGGATAAACCCCACCGGATAGATAAGATGGCCAGTGAAATTTACATGAATGAAGCCTGAGCATTTGAGATACTACAGTGACAAAAATGGCTCCGTAAGAACAAATTTAGTAGAGGGAGCTCATGAGAGTTTAGATTAAGATGTATGCTTCAGAGATCAATAGTAAAACCTCCACAATAGCAGTTTTACTAATGTAACAAAGATACATATCAGGCAAAGCATGACTAAAATGTAGTATTTTCCATGATAGGTAAGAAACATTCAAATTATTTTATTTTTCAAAGTTATTAAAACATGCCAAAATGTTCATAAACATCATAAATGAAAAAAATATAGAAAAATAGGGGGCCTGCCCCTTAGCTCAGTTCTTTAAGTGGCTGCTTCAACAAAGCAGTCAGGCTCAGGTTGCTGTGGTTCGATCCCCACAACTCAAGCCAGCCAAACCTGCCCTGAAGGCATTCGGAGCAAAAAAAAATATTTTATACATTTAATTGATTTAATATTCAATATGGCATAAGGTACCTACATAAGCATAAATATATGTGCAAGTATTTATGGATACAAATAACAAGAAAAAGATATCTCAGAATGCAAAAGAGAGATCTTTTCAGGTAAATAGGTATAGGTATCATTCTCAGTTTTTCTCTGACAAATATCTTAGATCCAGTATGTGAAAATTGGGTAGACCCAGGATTCAATTCTAGTTCTGTGACTGTAGGAAAGGTGCTATACCTTGTTGAATCTCAATTTCCTTTTCTCATTGATAAAATGTGAAATAAGCATTGAAGACAAGAGGATTTCTTTTGGAGGGGGAATTATTTAAGATTATATTTGTAAAGTACCTTTCATAAAGTCTGGCATAATATGAGTGTTTTCTTCTCACTAAGTGCCATTATCATTCATCCTGCAAAGAAATGTGAATTGTAATTTGAAATTACATGGTTTGTTAAAAATAAAATGAAAGACAGTGTGAACAATGATAGAATACCAAAGCATGGGAAGAGAGTTAATGAGAAAGAACACAGCGAATGTGGTGCCCTGTGTCTGGCCAGGCCAGAGAAGGAAAAAAAAAAAGCCAGAGGGCCACAGCCCTGCCCACAGCGGTGATGGGGGCAAACAGCTTCGGAGCCCTTTATCCTTAAATCAGATCACATAGACATTTGAACAACTGTCATGGAAGAGCAGAAAATAGACAAAGTAAGCAAAAGGGAAGACAAAGATGTGCAAGTATAAGACTAAGGCCTCAGCTCCTCCTGGGACAGAAAGATCATAACACCATCTTGATGAAGAACTCAGGTTAATGGAACTGCTAGCTAGCACATGTCTGTACAATTTCCTCAAACACATTTGGCTAGTCCATGACAATCCCTAATTCTTTTCTTCCAAGGGCTTTCATGCCAGGCACTTCTTGCTGGTCTGTACAGGTTGCTCCTAAATTCGTATCTGTACTCTGGTACTCCTGCAGCTGATCGTGAAGTTCACAGCCTGGTCGGTGATGCTTCCCTAGCAGCCTGACCACACACCTACTGGATTATATGGATTCAAAAAGTGCTACCCTTGTAAGGAAAGACCCACACCATTTCGTCGCTTTGCCTCTTCTTACCAGGTCAGTGTGCCTCCCAGAACTGATGCCCAAGGGGAACGTTTCTATTACATGAAGACCTAAAAGTGATGAAGGAATATGAATCAAACAAACAATCTAAAATCCTTGACTATGAGTTTTTTTTTTGACACCACCATAACCAAAAGCAGCTCCCTGTGAAGTTTCAACATAAAAGATCAAGTTTAGAGTGGTCAGATATGTACGCAATATTTTTCCTAGGGGAGTTTCCTTTCATGGATGTTCAGCAGATAGACACTGTTCAGATAGGTTGCTTACAAAACACAGAGTGAGCACATTACTTCAAGGTTAGAAGTGAACGTATTTTTTAACCTCCAAGCAATGATATGCAAAAGCTTCTGAACATTTTTCCTGGAAATTCAGTTAAAACAAATAAAATATTACTGTTGATGAAGAATAGTCAACTATAAAATAAACATGGTACTTTTTCAGATATTCTTTTAATTTTTTTCTGCTTAGAAAGGGGGAACAGAAAAATATATAGGCCATATACAGATGTAATATTTACAGTCTTATAAAACAATCCAAAGAATGCTCTGGGCTTATGTTTACTTTTATTAGATAACAATCAATTGCTTTTATTCCTTCATTGTTTTCATCTGTCTACAGTGAAACCACCCAGGAGTAAGGCAGCATGTAGATTTTTCTGGTTACTGACTTGGAAGAGCCAGAATACATTTATTTCAGCCTTGTTTTTTATTCAATTTATTCAAAGTTAATTCATTCATCAATGTGTAAAATAGACATAGTGGAGGAATATAACTAATTAAACATTAGCTAAGAAAAAAGAACAAAAGTGAAAAAGAAAAACACCAGAGTTTCAACTACAGGCTTTTTTATTGATTATGGATAAGGACATCTATAGACAATAATTACTGTGTGATTTGGAAAACAAAAGGTTAGCTCTCCCTTCTCTGGAGTATTCAGGACAATACGGATGAAGGCAAAGAATAAGAAGAATGACTTCCCAATGGGAAAATTCGAAAGTCATGTCTTCTTGTGGGTTAAGTAAAAACAGTCCTGGTTTACAGAGAGGATTAACCATAGCATTTACAACAGAAATGAAAAGTCAACTTTCTATTTTTTCTGTGCATACACCTACATAGATGCGCATAAATGATAACTGATAAACTGGTTGAACAGACTGAGCAGGGTGGTTCCTAAATCAACAATGGAGCAAGCTGGCAGGGGCCTGATATATATCAGCAAATCACCAAAAGTCACAGGCTTTGCTGTATGAAGTATGCTAAAGTTAGTAGAGGATGAGTTAGTTGAGAGTTGTATAAAAACAGGTGGGCCAGTAGAACTCCTCCCATACTAGAAAAGGATCTTGAATACCTCTGTAGCTCAGAAGAAGGGACTTGATTTCCATGGACAACAAAATGAAAAGAAAAACAACAGCAACAACAATGAAAAACAAACTACAGATTGGGACAGTGGGGGACTGAGGAATGAAACATAATACAGGAAATAAATGTCTACCTGACATGTGAGATTCCAGTTTTTTTTTTTTTTTTACTCAACTCAGAATGCTGTCAGAGAAACATAAAACTTACAGCTAGGACCAGAAGAGAGATTCCTAGTGAATCTGGCAATCCTGAGGGACAAAACACTGATGCTGGAGCCTGCCCAATAGAGCTTCCCAGCAAGGTCGAGCCAGGGAGGAAGCTCCAGGTAATAAACACAAAAGCACTTAGTGCTTTCATCTAGTTCTCCTTTTCAGCACTTTTAGATATAATTGGAGAAAAGGGTTTCTAGACTTTGAGAATTTATAGCAAAATGACAAAGTCCAAAAGCATAAAGCAAGCGTATAAGAAGGAACAGAATCAGGTGAAGAGAAAAATAAGATACATCAAATAATTGTGTCATAAATGATTGTATTAGTATCTCAGGAGACTAGCAAAGGTTAATATATGTTTGAAAAAGTAGACTGTTATAAAAATAAACAGAATTTTAGAGAATTTTTTTGATATTAAGTATGTACAGCAGGAGGAAGTTTGGCAAATAAAATGTTACAAGAAACTGACAAAGACAAGAGATATAGATGTAGACCTATCCAAGAGGTCCATCAGCTCAAGAAAAAAATTTTCACAGACTACTGAGGCAATTCATAGGACAGAATCAACAAATAATAAATTCAAAACATTTGTGTCAAAACAAATAACAAGATTTTACAGAGAAAACTAAACTCATTCCTGCTCAGCCTCATGGACAAAATTGATCCATAGTCATTCATCGAATTTGTCATAATGAAATTGGAACATAGAATAACAGGCAAACTATAAAATTCCATCAACTTTCAGAAAGAGTGAAAGAGAAATAATATTGTGAAGCTTTTGAGAAAAGCAGTACTTTGAGTTCAGATTCTATGCCCAACTGAACTACCAATTCAGAATTAAAATGTAGTCAGGTACACGTCTTCAAGATGAAGAAAATGATAATATATCATTGTAAGAGTATATGAAAAAATATACTCATTTTTTAAAAAGTGGATTCATTCATTAATGTGTAAAATAGATGTAGTGGAAGAATAGAACATATTAAACATTAGCTAAGAAAAGAGAACAAAATTAAAAAAAAACAGAGTCAACTGTAGGCTTTTTATTGATGAAGGATTAAGGACATAGATAGACAATAGTTAGTGGGAATTATAGGAACACTTTTTCCTCTAATATAGCTAAAAAAGAAAGAATGATTGGGATGGGGAAAGGAGAAAAGAAGGAAGGAAATATAGATAGATAGATAGATAGATAGGTAGATAGATAGATAGATAGATAGATAGATAGATATAAAAGATAGCTAAGATAATGGTACTACTAACTTGTGTTAGTTCATTGAAAGGAACAGATAGTGCTTATATTGTTTGATCAATTTTCCATGCCTATATCTGGTAATCTGAGCAACTACTTTGACGATAACAATATGCAATATAATTATTAATTATATTGTTAATTCACAATGTAATTATTGTTAATTTCCTATCATCTTGTTTTTAAATCCTGTATCTTTTTAAAAGATTCTTTAAAATAAAAAAAGAGTACATTCAATTGTGCAGAAGGCTACCTAACTGATTCCCTGCAGAGGTTTTATCATTCTGTGTTCCTACCACTAATGCCAGAGAGAGCTTTCCTGTTGCTCTGCACCCTTAACAGCATGTGGCATTGTCAGCATTTTGGATTTAGACCACCCTAGTTAGACAGGCAGTGGCAGCGGCATCTCCTTGGTTTAGCTTACTGCTCCCTGATGGCATTTAGGCTGAGCATCTCTTCACATGGACATTTGCCATCTGTGTGTCTGCCTTCATAGAATATCTGTCCAGAAATTGTATCCACTTTTTAACTCAGTTGTTTGTTTTCTTAGATTTCAGTTTGAAGTGTTTTTTTATATATACTGGATGCCAGTCCTTTATCAGATATGTGTTTTGCAAATATTTTCTCCCAGTTTGTAGTGTGTCTTTTCATTCTCTTAACAGTTTTTCACAGCGCAGAAGTTTTTGATTAAATTAACCAAATTACCCAGAAACAAGGGATAATTTTCAATTTTCAAGGAATATCAAACTTTGTAGGAAAACACAAGTAATCATAATTTTTTCTGTTCTCTGTAGTGTTTACACAGTCTAATTAGTTTATACAATATTTACATAAGCAAATCATGATGTGAAATATATTAAGAGAGCTGCAGACAGGAATACTTTCATATGTGTAAGGTATTTATGCTAAAGAAAGAAAGCTTAACATGTTTATTTTTGGAAAATAAAGAGAAAGTTTTTCAAGAGTAATGACCAGGAAAAAATATCACATGATCAAAACCTGAGGATATAATGTAATCTATTGCAAAATTTGAATCATAGAATATACTAACTATAAAATTAGTCAGGCTATTTCTGATGCACAAAAAATCAAGGGCCACAAAATTCAATGAATTGAGTGAAGTGACAAGGTAAATTATCTGTAGAAACATTTAGTGATTTGAGTATGTGTCCTTTTCTCCTGATTACCAATATTTCCTTGAAAATGAGATTCACATTTAATTAATCTCTGTCATCTTTTCAGTTCTCAGCATGTAGCCATTGGATTTGAAATACTTCAATAGCCTGCTTATAGGATAATGTTTGTGTCATTTCCAAAGCATCTTGTGTTGAAAGTATCTGATTTCTAGCAAGGTAAAGAAAGAAGGTCAAATAGCTTTCAAGGCAAACACTGTATTTGGTAAAACTTTTTTCTCAATCCCTAACTGAAAATAAAACAGTAAACAGCAGCTCTAAAAATTAATAGGTCACTTATGACCATATGATTCATGGTTTCCTTTTTGTTAAAATCACATTGATTTTACCTTTTTAACCCATTCTTTTGCTTAAAAATACAAACAAAATAGTTACTAATTTTAAAAAGATGCTACATTATAAGACCATGATTCTGTAGAAGGAAGAGCAACATTCTCATCAATTAATCCTCATTTTTCATAGTAAAAATGTGGGCCAGCTGCTGAATCAGGTACTTGGACAAACACTGCTGCCTATTTTGTAAAATCAGCGGTAGCACATTTGTGCATGGAAAGAGTAGCTGATTTTGCAAGATGTTGAACTACACAAGCTACATATGGTTCAGTGTATTTCCTACTGTATTGTTATTTTCAACCAAGAAAACACTTTAGGCATTTGTGTCATCCCTCCTTGACTAATGTTTTCTTTATGCAAACTGTAGTGCTAACATATAGCATTTGACTTCTTTCTCTAAAGGGATAAAAATAGAAATATTCACCTTCAAGCTATGTTTTAAATTACTAACACTTTAGTGATAAGGACAAAATCCTTGTTTGGGGAATTGCGATTTTTCATTTTTACAAGGGAACACAACCCACCCATTAATAAGATACTGCGAATACAGGAATTCTGTGAGTTCCTCTCTCACTAGTCACCCTAACACAAGAGAGGCCTGGAAGATCAACTGGTTTCTCTTCACATGAAATAGTCTGTAAAGTGTAGTATTCTCTGATACATTAGAAAATAACTTTTTTATAATTTTTTAAGTAGAAAGTCAATATGTTAAAGGAGAACAATGCAACAACAAATACTTATTAAAAGTAGCAAGGTAATTTTATCATATTAATACAATTTATCCTTTTTTATTTTAGGGAAGGGTCTACGGGATATTCAGTGTCTCACTACTAGATTGGACTCATAGTGATCTGCCTGTTGACAGCCTTCCAAGAACTGGGATTACAGGCACGTGCCACCATGCCCAGTCTCAATTGCTGTCTCAGTGTGCCCCAGGGGCTGACACGGCACACAGGGCTCGAAACTCCAGGCCCTGCACCTGCTTATAGGTGCTTTAATCCACTGAGCTGTTTGGCCAGCCCACAATTAATCCTTTTATAAAATTTATTTTCTTCTTCTTTAAAGTGGACATCAGAATACTTGCTTTTTAACATTTAGATACTTTATATTAATATATTCATTCTCCTATCTTTAATATTTAGACTTTTCCATTATATTATTAGGAATAGCTTATTTCCTTAGAAATATTAAATAAAATTTTTCAACATTTTGATATCATAGAATTTTATTACTACTTAATAGATAAGTTTAATACAGTATTTCAGAACAAAGAATGTTGTGACCAGGGGAGGAATTAATAGATAATGTGTTAAATCTAAACACAATAATAATAAAACAAAAGTGTCACAAAAGAAGCACTAGTATTCAGAATAAAGTTAAAAATCATGTCTCTACCTGACATGAAAGCATTCATGAACAGTAAAACAGAGAACAAGAATTTAAAAATCTACAGTTTACCTATTTTAAATGATGGGGAAAATGTTTTAAGTGACCAGTGGCTCTTGAAATCCTTTTCAGTGACTAATAATTAATTAAAACACTTAATAAAACAGTAAACAAGGACATGAAAATACTCAGGATAAATCAGAAGAGACTATAAAGGATATCTTGATGCTTGAAATACATTTACCTTTACAAATATAATGTAACCTGCTTCAGAGGGCTGGAGATACCAACTGAAGTAGCAGATCTTTTTGATAGAAGTTCTTTGAAAGGCATGAAAGTGTACATGTATGCATATTCCTATATATTGGGGTTTTCTATGCACGTGCATATAATACTTTGTGAGGCAATGTATTTCCTCAGAAGTCTCACCTTCATTTGGTAACTCAGTAGTAAGCACGTCTCATTAAAGACCCCGAAATTATTTGGTAAGCAAAAAGACATGGGGGGCGTCAAAACTGCAATGCAGGGAGACTAGGTTTCAGTGAAGAACAGAATACTTCCTGTTAGAGAGAGTTTGGCGTATGCTTTTAAGAGTAAAAGATAACATTAAGTGGGTTTCACAGGTTGTCAAAAATTTATGACCAGAAGATAAATTTAATTCTATAACTCAATGATTCAGTGCAGGTCACCTCAGACTCTTTCATTATTACTAAGAAACAGTTCTTCAGATACTCCTTTCCTGTCAGCAGGCTTACAGAGCAGTTGCCCTAGCATGAGATGGAGTCTGAGTGGCAAAATGGAGTCGCTGTCCTCTACTTTTCTCCACTAAAGGAAAAAGAGTAAAGATAAGAAAGCATCTTTCTGGGATAACCAGTTCTTGGTATGTGCTCGACACTCGTGGACGGCAGGATGACCACTTGTTGGTAGGTTCTGGGCACTCGCTGCTGACATCTATCCTCTAGGTTACTCCCTCAGATACTGAGGCATACAAATGTCAGAGCGAGTCAGAAGAACATGAAGTCATCCAGGACTCCTGTTGTGACATGGCCAGGGCACTTTGTTTTGAACACCTTGGAAGCAATCGCTGCTGCTGGGGTCTGGGTTACTTGGAGTTAAACTTTGCCAGTATTTGAACACTTCTTTTGGTATAAAACAAGCTCATCTTTTAATCCATCTGACCAGCTCTGTTGTCTTTTGTTCATTTTAGTTGGTAGGTCAGTTGGGAATGCTCTGAAAGTTAGAAGTATTGAAATTTTCTAAAGCCTTGCACCTCTATAAGTTTGCAACATTATCCGTTGGGTAACTAATGTCAAGAAAACCAAACATGAGGGGCCGGGGAGATGGCTCAATAGAATAAGCGCATCCCTGGCAAGCGCAAGGGCGTGAGTTCAATCCCTGGTTCCGAAAAAAAAAAAAAAAAACAAAACCAAACATGAGCTGAAAATGACAACATCTTTAAGGAAGGAGCATATTTGCGAATATACTTTATAATAATAATAAATATTAGCAGTACAGATGTGACTGGTTTTCTATTTTCCTACAGAATTTCCATCAGGCTACCTTATGTGATATTTTCGAATCTCACACATGCCTTTTGATGATGTTATAGAAATTTAACAAAGTAATTAAACTGGACAAAGTTTGTTCTTTTCAAATGGAGACTTTTTAATCTTTAATAAATTTCTACTAGAATTTTTAGGAATGCTTTCAACTGTCCAAATCATGCCATCATCCTTTTGCTTGCTGGAGAGCATATGTTCAGTTATAAATGCAACATCGATTATGAACTGGACTCCTCAAAGGTGTCACCTCTCCCATGGCACCCTTCCTTATGTCCAATCCCCACTTGATTTCTGCTTTTCTTGAAGTGTATTTTTTCCTCTGTTCATGCAAACATTTAGAAACTTTATGTTTTGGTCTTTTTAAAAACATAATCGCTGGAAGGATGCATATGCCCCATTAAAGTCCCAATTCTCCATTTTACTAATGACTACAGTAGGGTAGAGAACTTACTTTTTGTTTTTTTTACTTATTCAGTCAGAGAGGAAGGGCTGGCAAGTTTGGCACTGGTCTAATTTTTATAGTATCCTATACTACACCTCACAGCCAATCCAATACTGCATTGTTGTTAAATGTTTCCTTTACAGTTAAGTTTTCCACTTATCAGTCAGATACTTCAGGGTAAAAGTCATGTTTTGAAATAGGGAGGGGGCGTTACGTAGACTGCCTAAGAACATCCAGTGCCTATAAGAGGATTACCTGGAATTGGAGTAAATAATTTAAAATATCTCCTTGTTACTAGGTTTAAAAAAAATACTGATTTGTTTCACTGGTGCTGCTAAAGTGTTGAAAAGAAAATTTTGTTATTATCATTTTCTTTTTGTGGCAATCTTTTTGCTTTATATTTGTACTACTTTGATGATAATAATGCAGAATATTAACTATTAAAATAAAGATGCTGACAGAACTATGATGACCTAAAGCTTTTGAATGTTTCTCCATTTTTAAAGAGTATCAATGAAAGTTCTCCAAATTTTGTATAAACATTCAAGCTAAGTCAATATTAGACATTAGAAGCTATTTAAAAAAGTACTATAAAATATTAGGAAACAGAAAACTGTCCTAGAAATCAAGTTTGAGGACCACAAAATTTCAAGGATCCTTTAAGAGAGATAATGTTGCTAATTTCCAAAAAGGTAGTTCTAGGATGCCATTGTTTCTCGCAACAATCACACCCTTTATCCACTAACCACAAAACTGAGGCTTGCTTTTTCTGTTTTGGACTCCTACAGTTTGTTGCTCATTATGCATTTCCATGCATACCTTTCACGATTCTTTCCCATTTCAAAATCAATTGAAAAAACTCATTGTCTTAGTTTGTGCTCCTGAGTCTGAAAATAAAACAAAGGGAATCATAAAACTTGAATACCAGTCTGGAGGTTTGTACCTTGGATTTTATATAATATCTTGTTTAAAGTTACCAAAGAAGTTGAGGAAGCTGTTTCTCCTGTTAATCCACAGTGCACATAATGGCAGCAAGACCTCATGCCTCTAAACGTGGAATATCGACTCTTCTGGGCTCTTCCACAACCCAGTCATTCCCAGTAATAAGATGGGATTTTACTTTTGAAGTAAATGTAAATGTGATCATTAGTTTAGCATAGAAAATAATGCAAACAAAAACATTGTGAAAGCAATCTATCCCACAACTGTCCTGCTGTTCGCTAGGATGTTTAGAAACCATCAGGGCCTCCTTTTTTCTTTTGAATCTGTGTAATGAAAAAGGACAAGAATTAGAAAGCTCCAAGGGTTGTATTTATTTTGCCTTGTATTTGGGAGAAGGAACTGCATCTTTAGCATTCAACGTTGACAGGTTAGAAAGCTGACAATATGGACCCCAGTTCATTGGGAATAAAGTGACCCATCTCAGTCCACAGGAGGCCCCCGTGACTGATGATTGATCTTGCTCACACTGGGGAGGTGTCGGAATGCTCATAGCAGACTGCTGAAAATGCAAAAGCCGAACTTCTGCATGTGGGCTACCACACAATTGCTTTACAGTTATCTGCTATGTTGTCTTTGAACTTGAAGTGGAATTAGATGAATTATCCTGCTTGTTTTGTTTAGCGGGCAAACCAAATTGCCTGGAGACCAGGCTGAAAAGTTATTTTGGTTGTTTTTGGTTTGAGGAGGGTGGGATGGCAATTTGTGCTGTAGCATTATTTTCTAGTGACTGGAAAATTGCCCTCAGTTAATTACTAGGAATACTATTGGCAATATTTAAGGTGCAGGCGGAGGGCTGTGTCTGTGTTCTTTTGTCCTTCAGCAAATCTTGAGGAGGCTCATTACAAAGGAGAAGACCTGCTTTGTGGTGCTTGGCACAGATTTCAGCATATGGTCAGAGCGTGTGTGTGTGTGTGTGTGTGTGTGTGTGTGTGTGTGTGGCATTTCCATGCCTTCTTTACAGATAAATGTGCAAGGCTGGCTAGAGACAGGTGCGAGCAGTGTGCTAGCATCTGGCCTCCTACTCTGGCTCCAATCATATAGGTAGGTTTATTTCAGCAAAGAAAATTAGTAAAAAGCCACAAGTCTGACATTCAGAGAACTTACGCAAGCCCAAAAGAAGCCAGCAGGAAAAGCCAAGTGCCAAAGGAGCTCCTGCTTTTGAGCTGCCCTCATTTTCCTCTCCAAGTTAAGGCCCACACCTGTCCCTTCTGTGTGACGTGTTTTGTTTTTCCAATTGCCTGGGGGGTATCTGCATGTTTCTAAAGGGCAATAGCTTCTGTGTCCACAGGGGACTCACCACATGGGTAGGCATTCTTTTCAGTGTCTATTTAATTGTTCTTGCTAATGACCTTATAATTCTTATGACTTCTCAAGGCAAGGTAAAGTGCTCACACCAGGGCACTGAACTCTCAAGTGCAACTGGAGGTACTGCAGTGGTCAGTGTGCCACGCACCCCTGCTTTTGTCCAATGCACAAAAATATAGATCATGGGACACAATTTTGACATAAAATAAAACTTATAAATAGTTCTAAAAGATTTTTCAATGAAAATTTGATAGAAGAAAGACAGGTGTAGCGGAAATTTCTGTGATTTATTTTCCAAAAGTCATAGGTTACCATTTTGCATCCAGGGAGTCCATCAGGTCTGCTCAACCCTCTGGGACGTGAAGCTAGATAAACACAGAGGCTGGTGGAGCCATGGCTGTGGCAAGGAAAGGTAAATAATTAAAAGCAAAGGACATTTGTTGTTTCCTGGCATTGTTAGTGTGAGCACTGGGCAGCGTTTTGGGCTTGAAGGAAATAAGAGCATAGAAGATGAAAGAAAAGTAAATCAGTGTATAGTTGTGGATGGAGAGTATTGTGAGAGAAGGTGCAGCAACATCATTTTACCAATAAGAACATCTCTTCATGAAAGGCAGTTGCAAAGCTGATCGATGTGAGTGTGAAATGGAACAGCACCGACAGGCGTTGCACAGCCGTGGCACAGACCTGCCTGTAACTGGTCTGTCTACCTTGAAGACGCTGCAAGCATCAGCTGTTTAATAGTGATTGAGATGGTGATTTGTGAAGACCTTTCAGCTCGGACATAACAGGATTTGGGAGTTCTGAGATGAGTGGAATGAGTTGGATTGCTTTTGCATAAGAAATGTACTAAGATGCCTGAATAGTAAGTAGAATTTGACACTTGTTTTAGAAAACTTTTAAAAGGAGATCTGAACCATCTAAATAGTTTCCTATGAATTCTAAATTTTGAAAAAGGCAAATAAAAGAAATATTGCATTAACTACCTTTTTCTGGTTGATATTTTGAGCACACCTAATTTTAATTTTTTTTTTTTTTTTGATGGTACCAGGGATTGAACTCAGGACCTTGCACTTGCCAGGCAAGCACTTGATTCACTGACCTATCTCCCCAACTCATACCTTATTTAAAATAAGAAAATAATGCTTTAAGTGGGATATCTTGCCTCTGCCATGGATGTGGGCAAGATTTTAAGCCCTCTGACCTCACTTTATTCAACGATAAAGTGAGGAGAAAAATCATTTTGTAGAAATTTTCTGTATATTTCGTAAAATGATGTCAGTAAAACAGTTAATGTGTTGATGAAAGCATTGGTTCTCACTCAATGATAAGCAGGTGAATTAGTAATAATTGTACACTTAGCTACGTTATTGACTGCAAGATGCATCGTTACGATATGTATCAATGGGAAAGGAAATAAAAGCTTTCTGAAATTAAGACAGTTCTCAACAATGTCATTTGTAAGATGAATCCAAATGTCAAAATAATAGGACCTGAGAAACATATATTTTAAAATAATAACATACAGTAATGGTAGGTGTCTCACTTGAAAACACAGGTTAGGTACTTTTTTATGCACAGCTGTTATTGACTTATTAGCACAGTGTTATATTTTTGAAATATTGAAAACATTAAATAACATTAAGTTAACTGTGACTATCCAGCTTATCATGGGTTGCCTGATAGCTTTCTGTCTAATATTTTAAGAAGCAGTGCATGGATAAACCAATGCCATTGTGAAATATATCAAAGTGCAGGTTGGTTCTCTTTACGCTTCCAAGTAGATGGAAGCACGTTACCAGTAAAAATCTTACACCTGTCTACTCTATCTTTCTGCATGAGGAAAAATACAAAGTAAACACTCAAATTTTATTTTTAATTGTCTTCTGATGAGTATAGAAATATTAAAATTTTGCTCATTTAATAGTCATTAAATTATCTTTTTGGGGGCTGTTATTTTTGTTTGCAGCTGTCCATCAAACACTGTACTGTACATGTGAGAGTAAACATGTCTTCATTGCCTCAAGTTTGGTGAGAGACGTTAGATCCTGTTCATTTATGTTTAATCAGGTAAATGCAGCAGTTCAGGACTATAGGAAAGAACTAAGTATTCTTTATGTGTTATCAAATGAGTTCCAATTTGCAATACTTTTGTACCAATTGTCAGCCAGATGTACTATCAGGCATTGCCTGGGCATACCACTGAACCAATATCTTATGCCGAATTTCCTTTTAAAATATAACTTCCCATGGCTTTGTCTCCTATATACCTTAACAGTCCCCCATCAATATTCACTGCATTGGAAAGGATAGTTTTTGTAATTATAATGTCAGCATGGTGGAAGGACTGCAGTATATGAACAATAAGCTATTGTTTGTTTGAAAGTTATCATTATTATATTATCTATGTTTTTCAAAACTTGAATTAAGAAACCTGAAATTCAGAATTGCTAGGCCATGTGCAGGATAATTTAGAGATATAATATTTGAAATTTGAAGTCACAGGTTTTGAGTTTGATTCTTATATAATGACAGGGTCAAGGCATTCAATCTGTGATAACATACAAGTTTAAAAAAGTGAGTTTGGATTATAATTACCAACAGTTTTCATTTTTTTCCTTAGGTACATATAAAAATGGTTATTGAAACATGCAGTTTAATATTTTTACATGATGATTTAAAAATATAAATTCATATTTTTGGGTACAAACTTGACTCATCCATTTATGGTGAAACTTCCAGTACAAACAGATTATTATGTCATTCAATTTCTCTCTATAAATACAATTATGTTATGCATTTTAATGATTTCAAAAGGGATAATCTTTCTAAGACGTTCTTTTCAATATAACATGATGCATGATATTTTTGAAACTCTTAAAAAGGAAAAAAATATATTGCCCTAGGAAGTAAAACCTGAGTCAGTTTTCCTATAGGCATGCTATTTCATGACCGTCAGGTGGAAACTTTTCAGGTTTAATGCTTTATAATTCTCCCAGCTGAAGCTTTAGAACTTCAAAGCGCTGTAGAACATTTCAAATTTCTCTTCTGCCCATGAGAAAACCCTTTGCATTGAAAGTCGCTTTCAAGTGGAATTCTACATTTGGTGTTACACAACAGTGACATATTTTTATGGAGATTAAAATTACACACCAAGAATGTAAAGTTGCCCAAGCAAAACCATTTCTCCTATTAAAAATGTTCCCTCCATACTGTATGAAGAGCTATGACCTTCTCTTGTCCATAAATAATGCTTACTATAATGAATTTTAAAATGATTTATAAATTCCATATTTACCTAAGAAATACCTATCTGTTAACCATCTACAATTTATAAAGAGGATTTATTTAAGCATAATTGTATTTCCCTTAACTGTTAAAAACTAAATCTACTGATTGCAAAGACAAGTGATCATGGGTATTATAAAGAAAATGACAGGAAAATCAATATGCAATTCCTGGGAAAAGGGCACACTATACTTTTAATTTGAAATCTACCAGGGGTAAGTCATGAATATAAAACTTGCCTCTGTCAAAATAATTTGTTTGCTGTAAAACTAGGAATCATCCTTGGTTATCTAATACTTCAAGAAACAGTGTATTAGCCCCTCTCAGAATCTGTGTGAAGCTGGCCCCCTTTGGCAACTAAAAGAGCTCTTTGAACCATAGAACAGATGTAATGAAAATTGGTTCCATTAAATGCAGCTGGCAAATTACAAACTGAGAAATTAATGCACCATACCACGACTCTAGGGGCTGAAATGAATCAAGGTGTGGTTGCCAGATGCCTGTGTTTCCTCACCACCTCTCCCAGTAAAAACATTCCTGTTTATAGATTTGTTTAATAGAATGTAAATTATTGGTACAAGCAACACAAATTATGAGATCATGATTTGTTCAATAGAATATGAATCGCTGAAATAGGCAATACGAATTACGAGGATTAATCAGCTAAAACAATAATTATATTGTATTCATGTAATAAAATTTACAGAGGAGTGAAACCTGAATCTCATCGTTCTCGCGCACCCGTTGGGCTTGGGAAATGCGCTGGCCATCCAGCAGCACTCGCTGTCCTGTGACATGAGCCTCCTCGACTCCCACGGGAAAGGGAGCTGATTTGGCAAGATCCATAAACAGCATGCTCCCTCCTTTGTTGATTTCAATTCAATTTATTCCAACTTGATGTGCTGCTGATGGCTCTACTAGCAGAACCTGACAAAAGCCCATTTAGCATCTGCTTTGGAGGTGCTCTTCGGCGGTGCTGAGCAGTCCTCCTGAGTCATTAGCTAAACATTGTTTCAAAGAGCTACACTTGCACAGACCCCCCTGTGACGTCTGAAGGGAGGGAACCGCAAGCCTACTCCCAGGTAATTCGGGCAACCCCTAGGCTGCCCCCCCTCTCCCCCTCCCATCAAAAATAAACAAATAATTGTTGGAAGCTTGCTTTTGTTGACTTCTACTGCGTTGTGCAAGTGCAAGCAAAATATTCTGAAACTACAAAGGTTCGACTTGAATTTATTTGAAAACTCCTACTATCGGTCTTCATTATTCTTTGTGTATATTACTTATTTGATTATTTTCAAAGGAAACTGAATTTGGTCATTGAAGACATATAGTTTTATAGGACTTAACTGAGTCCAGTGGTGGGGGTAGAGGAAGTGACTGGAAAAGATTCAAAAGGGATGAGATTATTGGCGACATTGTATTTTTAAGCGGATTAGGGGTACATTTGAGTCATTGTATTTTATCTTTTTGTATGTCTAAGGTGCTCCATATGTTAAATTTTTAAAAAATATATTTTAATGGAATTATTGTATAAATGTATAGAAGAGGGTTTTTATCCAGGGTGGTTTCAATTTTGTAATTTATTTTCTCACTAAAGTATCTTTGCATACAGGAATTCAAATAACAAATATACTGGTTTTGAAAGTTAATGTTTGTTTTATTTTTCTTTCCATGTATATGTATGTGTGCATATATATGATATTTATTTATATATACTAATGAATTCATGTTAATAATATCTTCATAGCAAAAGACAATCTCATACATATTTAATCCATGATGGTGGGCTGGAACACAACATGACAGGTATTCTGATGTAGGAATTGTCATAATAAATAATAACCCAATTGGTATCACAATTTGTTCATGTTTTCATAAGTTAAAATATATACCATTATGTGAACAATATGCGACCACTTTCAGTTCATAAATATGAAGACAAGTATTATAGTAAAATTAATAAGCATATACATTTTATGTACTCTCAATGTGCATTATGCATTCTATAGTAACCAACTGCAGTCTATGGGGGTGGAAGAGCCTATTTACCTTTCTGTCCAATAAAGCACAGTTCTAATTAGAGCTGTGCATCACCCAGAACTACATTACTTCCAGATAAAGAAGTTTTTGTTAAGTGTACAAATATTGCAATATGCATGCTGTATGCTTTATTGCTATTATAAGCATGCAGCTGTGACAATTTTCCATTGTTTTATAGAAGCATTCTATCTATCTATCTATCTATCTATCTATCTATCTATCTATCTATCTATCTGTCAACACGCTCCATATTGCTTTACAATGGCTTTTCCTACCATTAACAACTGCCCCCTGAATTAAATTCAAATTGTTTTCAATGTACAGATCACTTATTTCCATAATTCTCCATACAAAAGGTCAAATTTCTGTATCAATGAAAAAGTTGCTTATATATTGAATGTCTTGAAAGAGTAAGAAAAATCCATTCCACGCATACCTAAGTATTTTCTTCTTTATTCATTTGAAAATTTTTTAAGGAGAGATTTTGATGTGTGTGGTAATTAATTGAAATAAATGAAAAATCTGCCTTCAATCTAACTAAACTTGCTTCACCAGCTGCTGATCCTCAAGCTCCGAATGTCAGCCAATTAGTGAAGAAGTGTTACATGGCTGTTGCCCTAACCAGGCTTCCTGTCTGACAACTCCATTTGCAGCCACAACCAAGTAAGGCTTTGCTACCTTTCTTGTTCTTTTCATTTTTTCTTTTCATTTCATACAGAGGTAAAATCAGTAGATAAAGGACATTGAGCCTTTTCAGATTAGCCACCCTAGAAAACTTCATATAACACCCACATGACCAAAACCAAGAAAATAGTATTTATTTTTATGGTTTACCTAATCCTTCAATAACATTTTGGCTCTTAACTATTAATTTCATGGGACGTATTTAGAGAATCTTTCCCACCTTAAGAAATGGGTATGAAAATTATAAACCTCTGTATACTCCAAGGCACTTAGCCATTTAATTTATCCTCTCCAACTTTTTCCTAAAAAGAACAGACACTCCCTTTTGGATTATATTTAATTCTGCAATAAACACAGGTTTTACAGATTACATTATGGTCTCTTATTTGAATTTAATTTCCTAAAATCTGATGGCAAAGCCTGACATATTACTTCCTTTGCACAATCTACTAAATTTTTATTTTAAACTAATGCCTACAGTACACTGGCAAATTGAACAGGGAGATTATCACACATTAAGACCCCGCGGTACACTGTATCATTAGCAATAGCACAGTTACAAAATTGGTAGTTTTCTACATTTCTGCTGCACAGAAACATATAAATTATGGGTACTAAAACAATAGTGCGTGATATGCTAACTCTAGCCTCCACCGCCCTTTTCAAGCTCTACTTGTATCTACCACCCCAAACGCAGCCCGTTTGTGCATAGTCAGTCTAGGTGCGAAGGGAGAGTTGAGATTTAGCCACATGGAGGAAGCAAATATGATTCAGAGCACAATGAAGTTAATTGGAAATAAAATACATAACATTTATGGGACTTTAAAACAGTGAATTCCACAATAATTAAGTTAATAAAAGAGCCTCACTCTTTCCTGAACTAAATTAAATGGCTCTAAAATTAATTTCATTGGTTTTTTAATTCACTGTTAACTCAATATAATGAGCTTTTAAAATTAACTTCTTTGTTTTTGAACTCACTGCCGTGAAAGTCCATAAGTGAACTTTTCTTTTTTTTATTCACATTGAACTTTTCCTAGATTTCAGCAGTACCCATCTGACGCACAGATAAGAAAGATGTTCATACTATATGCAGTGATTTACCTGCGTGTTTAGATTAAGATTTTAAGAGAAGCATTTACCTTTATTACTTTAGATAGATAGATAGATAGATAGATAGATAGAAATGACAAATGTTTCTCCATTCTGAAAAAGTATAATGAGTGTATAATTGATTCAAATAATTATGGAAGAGATAAACAAATAGTAAGCTGAATTAAGGTTTCCAATTCTAGTAAGTGACATTCTAAAGCTAACTTCAGATACAAGTTGATAAAATAATTTTAAACTTAATATTGCTAAAACTCTGGTCATTTAGTGGTCCCAATTGCAGTTTTTCTGGTATCTCCAACAGACAAGTATTTTATAATCTCCCATTCATTCTACTTTTTGTGTTAAACTAAAGAAAGTAGAAAAACTGTATTTGCATGAATTTTGTTGGTGCATCTGAATAACAAGATTATGGAAAAATACTTACTTTTTAGCTACTTTTTTTTTTTTTTTTTTTTTCAGAAGCAGGGATTGAACTCAGGCCCTTGTGCTTGCCAGGCAAGCACTTATTCTACTAAGCTATCTCCCCATCCCCTACTTAAGTTTTAATAATAGAGTTCTATGAATTTACATATGTAGCCATTATTGTAATAAAATTCTCATGTTTGTGTTTTACTTCCATTTCTTATTGCTGTCAACTTGACATTGACTACTGCCCAATTCCAAGATAATTTTATTTTCAATTTTTATAGATTTAGTTTGCATATTTTTTCAAATAAATACTTTAATTTTAACAGTATACATATGTAGTCTATAATGATAACCTTCTTCCCTGGGAAGTAAGGTGCACTCCATGGTGGGGTGTTTGTAAATGCAAATAACACGCCTTAATTTTTTTTCACCTGTTTCCTCTTCCTTCCCTTAAAGAATTAAAGTTTAACTTCCTGCCTCAGTTTCTATTACATTTGGAACTTAGCAGGGCTCCAGCCATCCTATCCACCTTAGCTCTCATGGCTTATTCTAACTTTCTGGTTTTAAAGCAAAAGTCATATCTATTGGAAGTCTTTTCTGACACCATCCGTTAGGGTGGGTGAGGTGGCACTCAAAAACTCAGGGTTTGTAATATCTATCTTTTATCGCTTCCGGGTCCTGGGTCTTGATGACGGTGTGAAATGGGTGCTTGCTTGTTCACATTCTAATTAAAAGTGCTGAGCAGGTTACTAAGCACAGAATGTTGTCTCAACAATGTTTCTTTTTTCTTTTTTCTGTATGTAGGCAAGGTCTACAGGGTCTCACTACGTAGACTGGATTCATAGTGATTCTGCTGCTTTCAGCTTCCCAAGCGCCGAGGTTACAGGTGCATGGCACCACGCCCTGTCTCAGTCCGCCCAGTCTCAGTCGCTATCTCGGCGCCCTCCAGGGGGGTTTGAATCCCAGCTGCTGCGTTCTGCCTAAGCAGGTGCTTTTAGTCCACTAAGCTTCAATAATGTCTCAAGTGAATACATATCCTTAGCCACAGGCAAGCCTCTATTTCTTCAATATTATTTTCATTTTGTTACCTTTGTGTTTAAGAAAATATTTGGTGACCTTATCACATTTAAATAGTTTCACTTGATTTATCTTCTAGCTTTGTTCATTAGAATCCTCTTAAAAAATTCTGTTTTTTTAACCTAGGATCCTTTTCCCCCCTATTCAGTTGACATTTCAATGATTCCAAGATCTCTCACTTCATGTCAATTAGCATTGATATTTTCATTGTCCTAGATATTTTTTGCAATCAATCTTAGTTCTTGTAATAATTATAATATTGTAATAAGTTTTTTTTTCCTAACTGGGTTGTAATTCTTTGGAAGCAGCAACTGCTTGACAATGCATAAAGGAGCACAGGAACACAAGCAAGGAAACAATTACAAAAATTTAACAGGCTCCACTAAATGTACCACCTGATTGAGATTCCTACATTTGAAACCAAGTGACATAAGCCTTAGGTTACAGACAGTGATTGTCACATGGAAACTGAGACCTCTAGCAAGTGCTAGGTTGACTTTGCCATAAACAGCCCCTTTCTTACAATGCAGTGCATCATGGATTGAGTAACACAGGGAGGGGTTCAGACCAATAACTCATTTTACCTAAACATCTGCATTTGAAATTTACTTTCCCAAATGCCCATTTTGTAGTCTGTTCCTGTTGATGAGCTATTATTTTACACTTGCTTAGTAGCTGGTCTTTCAGTATGAAATAGCTCTCAGAAGAAGGCAGAGTCTAACACAGTTTCACCAGAGGATATTAATAGAGGAAAAACTGGGAACGATTAGACAGTGAGGGCTCCCAGTTGAAGCTGAGGGGTCTGAGGAAGAATGCAGCAGGGAGCTGTGAAGGGTTGTAGGTGATCTGTACTGAGGCGGCCACAGGCGTCTGTCTCTGGGATGCTGTCTGTGATACTCAGGGGGAGACCTTCACTGACAAAGTCCATGTCCTGTGTGGCAAGGTTGGCAAGGTTGCTATTAGGCAGGGGACTTATAATCTCTGCTATCTTCAGTATATCAAGAATGATTCTAGAAGTTAGAACCACTGGCCAGACAGTTCAAGAGGATTAAAGAGACTGGCCTTAGATGTGTCACTGTCCATGTCCCTCAGTGGAAAGTACAGATACGATTGAATGTGTGAAGGAGCTCCTTTACCCAAACCCTATCCTGACAGGTGGCGCCCACTCAACTCCCAAATTCTAGTTTTTTTTTAAACCTGTGGTGTCATCATTTTAGATCTATATTTTTCCCCAAGACTGTGTCTTCTCATACTTATGACAAGTTATTCTCTGTTAATGCTTTCAGTGAAACATATGTATTGTTTGGAAATTTCCCCACTTTCTGTGTAGTTCAAGCAGAAAGTTATACAAAGACAAATGCTATTTTGAGGCCTAAATTTATTGCTTATATTTTCCCATTATATAATCTAAGTAATTCTTCTTCTTCTTCTTCTTCTTCTTCTTCTTCTTCTTCTTCTTCTTCTTCTTCTTCTTCTTCTTCTTCTTCTTCTTCTTCTTCTGTACTGGGGATTGAACTCAGGCCTTTGCGCTTGCCAATCAAGTACTTATTCTCCTGAGCTATCTCCCCGGCCCCTATCTTCATATTTTTAAAAATTTTGATCTTGAAGTTCTAAATCTTTTGAATCAATATTGTTATTAGTTTTACATTTGAAGTATTTATATTTGTAGTTTAAACATTCATTTTTCATTCACATTTAGCTTTTTATGGAAATCTTTACTGATAACCTAGGAATGAGGACAAGTTTTCCTTAAACTACAGCTTAAACAAAGATAATTCTTAGTCAAATCCACATGACGCTTACAAAGATGTCTAAAAACTGGAAAATACATAGCTATTGTCCAGCTAAGTGTGGTATACTATCTGAAAAAGATTAGAAGAAACACAATTTGTGTGCATTTCATGAGAGTTTTTAGTACATCATTTATTAAGAATATTTTCTTAGGCACAAACCTTAAAAGTAAAAAATCTCCATTTTTAATATACTAAAATGATATTTCAATTGCTTAGAAAAGTAGAGGGTAGTGATGGTTGTCCTTAATAATATGCACCTGCAAGACACTAGATCAGGACCACAGATAGCTCAGTGGACTAAGCACCTGCTTAGGCAAGCAACAGAGACCAGAATTCGATCCCTGATGTAACATGCCACATCAGCTCCACTGCTGGGTGTGCTGACCGGGCCCCTGAAACTATGTGTGGTGAGGTATGCCTATAATCCCAGAGCTCGGGAGACTGAAAACAGGAGGATTACTACAAGTCCCAGCTGTGTAGTAAGAACCTGTACCAAATACATTTTTAAAAAAGTACTAGATCAATTAATCAATATTTGTCTTTAAGGTCAGCTACATAGAGGGTCACTGGAGAGGTCATTAAAAGCCAAACTAACCTTTCTAAACTTAATATAAAGTTACAATCAGAAGTATAGGATGTAAGCATGGGTAAAGAAAATGCCTTCCTTGTGTTATTTTTCATGAGTCATTTTGAATCTTTAATGCGTTAAAAATTAATTACATTAATTATACTAATAGGCAGTTTATTCCTTTAGTATGGGGTTGTGTTGTGCTGTCAACATGAAACAACATTACAGGAGCAATTCTGGTTTCTTAGCCCCCAGACTCTCACATTAAAGCACTACATTTACTATATTAAATTACTTATTTTGGGCAAAATTAAATGTTCATGTAAAACAACAGAAAAAGTTTAGTGTAGGTCTAATTAATTTTTATATTTTCTTGCTTGAGGTTTTGTAAATCATTGCAGCAATTTCTATGTTAATGTTTATATGCAAATGTTTATATCATCTCATGGTTATACTTTCATATATTTAAATTTTGAGGAGTATATATATTTGTTGAATTTGAGATTGAATATTTCTCTCAAAAGTCATATATTTTAAGAATCAACTTTTGTTTAAAATCTGTTGTGGCAAAGTTTTATAAGCAGTGCCATTTTTTTCCAGAGACCCCTCTGATCTTTGCTAAAACAATTGACTGAAAAGTTTGATGATTATAATAATCGAAAAATAAATATCATGATGAATGTAAATAATGAGAAGGCAAACTTGAACCAGATTTTTAACTGGAAATCTGGCAACAATTAATTCTCAATATAATGCAAGCTGTACTATCTATTTCACTTACATTTACTTTGCAGAAATACAATGAATTATTATATGTGTCTTGGGCAATTTACTGACATCCACAGAAAACTGAAGGCAGGAGTGTGGTCATCCACACTGCAATGCGGTACGTACATACTTGAGGAAGAAATGCTACCTGAAAATTTTCTCATTTTACTGCTAAGTATAGTTAATATACAATCTGTTGGTTCATGATTTCTCACACTATGCAAAAAAAGGTTACCTTGAGAGACAAATCTTCTTATGTGAAAGTTTTAATACGGTTCATCTCATTTTACTAACAACAAAAACTATCCCACTTCTGTGTGTACTTTTTTTATCACATTCTGTATACAATACAGAAATGAATAATTTATATGCCTGTGTGGTCAGTAAACTACATGGCTGAACATGCTAAGTGCACGTAAAGATTCGACATGCTTAGGCTTCAGAAGCAAATAGTAGAGGAGACTAAAGCTCTTATTTTCTTCTTTGTCATTGACATTCCATGGCTTACATTTTGAAAAGTTATTTACTTATAGGTAATTAAAAAATAAATAAGCTTAATTGCACAAATGTATCTTTAACCCATAATCCAATTTATTTTACCAGAGAAAACATGGGTAAATCGATGAAATAGTCATTAATGATCATTTTGATATAAAATGTATGTACCAAGTAATGCTTAGTTCATAATAAAAACATTATTTGTATTGATCCAGGACACTGGTCTTTATTAGGTAACATTGTACATCCTTTATTTTTTATTTTTTTTTTGAAATTCTGGGGATCGAACTCAGATGGTTGTACTTGTCAGGCAGGCATTTATACCACTGAGCTAGGCCCGTTGCATATACTTTGAGGTTTGTAAGTCTAACTAAAAATATAAGGTGTGGGAAAGAAGCAAAACATCAAGAAGGCGTGGGTAGGGCAGGCATCTGGTCTGCCGTCCTCACTCTCCCACTCACTGACTCCAATAATCCTCCTGGCAACAGCTCCAGGAGGTTAAAGAAAGGGGACTGCAAGAGGGACAGAGCTGTGTGAAAGTGTTTTTGAAGGGCACTACTACAAACAATATTTCACTGATGGAAAATAAGTAGTAGATGTAGTGCTTGACGAAAATTAATTGGAATTCCACATTCAAAAACACTTTGATCCCGGGGCCTGCTGAGATGGCAATTGAGACTGGGCAGGGTGGCGCGCGCCTATAATCCCAGCTCCTGAGAGGCTGTAAACAGGCTGATCACTGCGAGTCCGATGTAGTAGTGAGTCCCTGAACACCCTGTAGACCCTTCCCTAAAATACAATACAGGAAAATAAATAAAAGTACATGAATAAAAGTTTTTTTCCCCCCCACTTTGAGCACCTTCTTCAGATGCTACACAGAAAGTAGTGAACCAGAAGATAACATCTCTGTCCCGGGGAGATTTTTATTATGGGAAGAGGTAGACAAATAATGAATCAATGTTTATCCTATTTGGATGTAAATATTGAGAGGAAAAATAAAGCAGAGTAAAGGAGAGATCCTAAAAAGCTTTTGTTTGTGCTTTGGGTGTTTAAAATATGATGGTTGGGGAAAATCCCATGATTGTGAAGATATTTGACCCAAGTAAGAGGAAGGTGTGGATGGAAAGTGAGAGACTGTAAGAGGAAGGAACATTCTAGGTCAAAGTGTGGAGCAGGAGAGGTGTGTTCTGCTCTGCTACGGAGCAGGAAGGTGATTGCAGAGAACAATTATGTACTGTGCTTTGCATTCTTTTTTTGAGGGGCGGGGGATAACTGAGAATTGAACTCAGACCTTGTGCTTGCCAGGCAGGCACTTGTACCACCTAGCTATATCACTGGCCCTACTGTGCTTTTCAAAATAGCTTGAAGAAAAAGTATTTTTAATTTTCTCAATATAAATGATTAATAAATGATTGAGGAGTGATTTGAACATTTGCCCAAGTCCTGAGCTGGGTTGCAGGTACCAGAAGTAAATGGACATTTTAAAATGTGCAGCATATGTTCACCAAATCATCATGTCACACCTCACAAATACACATATTTAAGTGTCAAATTAAAAAGATACATTTAGAAAAATAATAATTAAAGGAGCAAGAATATAAAACCTGTGAAATTAGGGTGGTTTTAGACTGTCCAAAAATTAGAAAAATAGGCCCACTGACAGAGTAGATGGAGAGAAAGAAAAGAAGATGAATGGAAACCGTATCCCTATGGCCTCAGGGATGTGTGAAGGAGGGACGTGGACCTCACTGGCAGGATGGGAGGAGGAGGGCTACAGGCACACTGCTGAGAGCAAATGTTAAGAGGGCTGAGTGGTAATTGAAATGGGAGGTCCCTGTGATTTTGGCTCTGGTGGTGCTGAGGCACGCGAGGCTCTGCTGGTGTGGTGGGAGTAGAGTTGCAGCTGTTTCTGATGTGTTGGTTGTGCAGATGAGGAAGGGCTGGCCAGAGTAACTCCAAAGATTGTGTTTTAGGCAACACATGAAAAATGTAGTTTTCATTTATTGAATGCTTTTAAAGCATGAAGATTGTGAGGTGAAAAATAAGGGCAAATTTGTCATTAATGTACTGAGGATATAGTTTAAAATATGTTTCCATTGTTATGACCCAAATAGGATAGATTGTTGTCCATAGGTGGAGACACTTTTCCGTTTCCTTTCTTGTGCCAAGTTCATTAGTTTACCTACATGGGCAGTCAGGAACAATTCATTGAGTGAAAATATGGGCGTCAGGAGTCACCTACCGTAGTGAGGCTAAAATTAAATAAGTACTAGTTATAAAAATTTAACTTCAGCAATAAGTATCCAGTTAAGTTTTCATTAGCTTTATCAATAATATGTCCAAATTTACTGAGGAGAAAAACAAGTAAAATATACTCTTTTAGATGGAAAATGGTTCCTATTTTAAAGCAAAGTACATTCTTCCACATAAGAGAGTCACTTATTATCGTAGGTGTTCAGGTGAACTTTAGTGCCTAGAGCTGAATTCATGCATTTTCGCCAGAAGGATGTCACCCATGGGAGGCAAAAGTTAGTTAAGAAGGGCGGTTACAAGAAATTCTGATACTACACAATTTTGATTTCTCCAGGAAGCACAGCACATAAACAGTACACGCTATATTGTATCTTTAGTATTAAAATCTAGTGGTTGAATGGGAATTAGGGAATCCATAGGGAGGGAATAACGAGAATAGTTTCAAGCACCATGGTCCATGCTAGGCTCCCATGCAATGGTAACATAGACAAGTACTTTTCTCAAGCTATAAATTCAAGTTGTGTTTGCATAAAAACCAAACTATACTTGGAAAGAAAAAAAGCTGACAAAAATGACAGGAAGCAACTTGAGCCCACTGCCACTGTCATCTTTGTGCCCAGAGGAACAAGCTTGTTTACTTGCTTAGTCTAATAGACAGAATCACTAACTACCCTCATATGCACAAAGGGACAGGGAGCTCAGTCACTCAGAACCTTCTGTTCTTCAGGGACCCGAGGTCAGGTCCAACACTGACAACTGCAGATATTTATCATATTGGTCAGTTTATTATGCAGCAAAATTATGTTAGATTCCTGACTATATGTTTAGAACTAAGTAAAAGGCTAGATATACAAAATAGTTAATGCTTAATTTTTTGACCAATTTTGCATGATTATATCTGGTGATTTGGACAACTGCTTTGAAGACAACAATATGCAGTATAACAACCATTATTCAATTCCTATCATCTTATTTTTTTAAATTTTGTACTGTTTCTAATACTTTTTTACAATATGTACTCTGAAAAGTAAGAAATAAATTAAAACTATGAGATCTATTCTTTATGAGAATAATCCAGCAATTAACATAAACAAACAGAGGGTAAAGAAGATAGAGACAAAACCTTACCATGATTTATTTTGTTGTCAGTAAGGTACAGACCTGATTTTTTATATAAGAAAATAGGCAATTTATCTTTGACTTTTTCCTGAATTTGCTTTTCCTCCATTGTATTTCCTGGATTTCCACCTGGGATCATCCATGTTCTTTGCACAGTACAGTATTTCTCATTGCTCCAAACTAAAGCTTCTTGAGTCTCTATCAGCAGCTCATTTCCTGACTTTTTTACCACTTAGAAGACTGCACCGCACACTCTCTGACGTCTTGCTCATCCTAGTTTAGTCAACTTAAGACCAAGTCTTAGGAGTTTATCTTCTTTGAAGAGGAATTTTTAAAATATGTATTACCAATCTTGACTCCATTTATGAACTTTACATTAAACACTAGTACACCAAAGGTTTTCAATAAAATTCAGCACCTTCTTTTCCTCTTTGCTTCTCTGCAACTTTCCCTTTCTGTTTCTTACTGCAGTTAATGAACGTTCTGGTCCACAGTCTAGGAATTTAAAATAATTTTCTGTGCCATTTTCCACTACTGTTGATACAAAAGTCATCCTCTAGAATGAGGCATTTATGTTCTATGGCAGGATCTCAAGATGAGTTTAGTCTGAATTTTCAGAGTATTACCTAAATCCATTTGCAATTATCATTACGGGATGCACACAAATGAGAGGAAGAGACACAGCAAGGAGAGAACTATGTGAAATTGAATCTGCGCAGCCACCAGCTAGGAGACCCTTACCACAGCCAGAAGCAGATATCCAGGAAGAATTTTCCACTGTAAAATCCCCTGAAGTCTTTGGAGGGGGTATATCCTTGCTGGCACCTAGATTTCAGACTTCTGGCCTTCAGCTTTGATGATAAATTCCTGTCATTTTAAACCATCACGTTTATGCTAATTTGTTATGGGACGGCTAGGAATCTGAAAATATTCTCTCGCTAATGAGAGCCAATCAATACATAAATCTTGTTCACAATGAAATATATTTATTCATTGTCCAGTGTAGGCTGTTATTCTTAGGTGTGCTCTGGTATACATTAGCTCACATTGTACCAGAACAGGAGGGATTAACTTTTAAAGAGAAAATAATAGCTAAAATGTAGGTCACTAGCTAAGTTATCAAGAACCTATCATTGCTTCCTGGAAACCCCAATAATGTAAAATCTTTTTTCCTGATTGATGCAAATATGTCTCTATATTTTAAGCTTTTGGAAATAGAATTTGCAATATATCTCAGATATATTCTATTAAGTGGCATTTTATAAATAAACCATCAGATATAAAATGTTGTTGATAGATTTAAGAATATTATAATCAAAATAACTTCATAGTTAAGAGTGAGTTTTGGAAACTGAATAAACCAAAATTGTATTCAAGAGTGACATCTGACATGTGACCTTAAATAAGTCACTCACTTTTCCATGTCTGAGTTTTCTCACTTGTAAAATGGAGATAGTAATAGTTTTCTTTCCTCTAATTACCGAAAAGATAAGTTGATACAACATTTGTGAAGTCGTTAGTGTAATTCCTGGAACGTAGCCCAAACAAACACTAGCTGCTCCGATCCCTGCTACTGACTGTAGTGTCCACAGTTAGACCTGGTGTCGAGGCCAAGGAGACACCTTCATGAATGAAATATGGCCAATGCATGTGGTTGGAGCGCTAAATCCCGTGGCCCTGGGCAAAGATGCCGAGAGATAGGATGGTCAGAAGGCTAAGGATACCAATCATTATTCATAATAATTTGTTTTTCGACACTGCTGCTACTTTCAAATTAGAATAATCTTTCAAATAACATCTATTTTATAATATTTATGGAGAGTAATTAAGTTTCTGGTGTATGAACTCTCCTAATATGTGTGATTAAAGAGAAGACAGGGGAAAAGTCATTTTCTTCCCGACCTTTCCAAAATAACCTGCAATTGGAAAGTTGAGAATTTTGTTATATGTAGCGTACAGTGCCTGAAATAACTGAAGAAATACTCAGTATTCAGTAATAATGTCCAAATGATCATTTAAACATTTTCAATATTTATGTACTTTGCCAACGTCTGAAGGCAAGAAAGCAATAACAATCTTTTATATCTCAGAAAACTTTGGTTAGCTTCCCCTCCCCTAACTGAGGATAGATTCTGTTTCACTACTGTTAAAAGAGAAATCAGATAAAGACTGGGTCTCAGTGCAGTTCTTTGTAAACAGCTTGTAGGAAAAATGTGCTACTAGAAATGTATCACTGATTATAATTACTAAAAGTTAAACGGTTTTTCAGTGTTTTAATTATATTTCTTTCTAGAAGCATTTTAATGTAATTTCACATTCATAGTATGTTAAAAATACTTGAGATCAAGATTTTGTTTTGTTTTTGTTTGACAAAAATGTATGACTTAACCAGATGGGTTTTGCTTTAAGATAAAAACCCCACAAAAATAGGCTTGTAATTTATACTTAGGTTAGGAGGCTTTGGAGCTGAAAATTTGTTAAGTGGTGTGTTGGCAGGATTGTGACCCTCTAAACTTGTGGGAATTTAAGGCATTTCTTGAAATATAACAAGCTTCAGTGTAATACCAGGCAGAGATACACCTGGTATCCAGCATGATAGATGGGAAGAAAAGTTACACAATTAAAAGGTTTTTTTTTTTTTTTCTCTCTTTAAATAGCTGACATTCCTTCCCAGACTTCATGTTGTTTGAATACATATCATCCTCAAGTATGTAAAACCATAGGACAAACCTTGAAAATCTCACCAAATTAAAATTAATTTTAAAACATCTCTTTGTAATGGTATAAATAGACACAAACAGGTTCATGTAGGATTTAAGAGTGTGGCTTCTTGAAAACAGCTACCTCCATCAGAATCTTGGCTCCACGTTCACCACTCATAGGCCTTGGGCAAATGATCTAATTCCTCCTTGCCTCAGGTTTTTATCTGTGCATTGTGGGTGAAAATAGCATTGCCCATTAAGAAGACTAAAATGAGTTAAATATGTAGTGATTTTCAAATGGTATTTGGAATATAGTACTGTGCTGTGCTTATAATTGCTATTAGTATTTATTTCATCAGAATATTGCTCCCCACATCAGTGAGAAGGGAACATGAAATAAACCAAGGGTATAGTCATTTGAAGTAGATATAATTAAAGAAGTAGAAAAAGGAAATCTACTATGTTACTTTCATATTTATTATAGGAATAAGAGAATTACATTTTGGAAGATAATAATCAGTTCAAGCAAAGAGGTAATCATTTGAACAAGAAATTCACTTGGTCATTATTATGGCTTGTGTCTGGTTGTTCCCCCTCCAAAGCCTCATGCAATTATTTGGCAGCTTCTAGAGTTTTTAATTAGCTCATGCTTGAATGTTGGGATTATGCTTACAAATGTTACACTTTGCCTGGGGCAGATAATCCCTGAATTTCAATGTAAGGAGGGGAAAGAGGTTCGTCAGCTGCAGGAGCTGCTACCCCTTTGCTTTGCTCTTTGCTGTTTTCCAGCCATGAAAGGCTGCCTTCTGCAATGGACCACTCTGCCTTGGAGCCAGCAAGTATGAACTGAAATCTTCACTAACTGTGAGCTAGATAAACCTTTCCTTCCTTAATTCTGGGTGTTAGATATTTTGTCCCAGCTATGAGAGAAGAGTAACTGAGACAGTCACTTAAAGAACTTGGGAACAAAGTGATATTAGTCTCATTTTAAGCGAGAAACAGAAAAAAGAAATATTTTGTATAGTCAATGATAGACATACATCTTAACTAGAATGCTTTGCTTGTAAATGCCATGTTTGTCAATGGAGATGACCACAGTAACTATGTAAAATATATATTTTGGGCATGAAATGGATTTGTGTAGAAAGCTACACTTTTAACACTGTCTTTTGCTTAATTATCACTCTGTCAATGTGTTTGCATAGACACACACCAGCCTTAGTTATTTGTCTATAATTCAGTTGTAGGAAAACTGTCATGGGACTACCCTGCATTGTTTGTCTCTCTAAAAGCTTTAGAAAGTTCACCATCATTGGTCAATATGAATTTTTATTTGCTTGTTTAGTACAGTGATTAAAGCTTTTGCGCAACAGAAGACCCAATGCTATAATGGACTCTCTTAGAATATTTTGTTGAGTTTACACACCTATAATATTCAATAATGGAACTTAGAAAAAATGGGGTATACCAATGAATGTCCATTTTGTATCTGTGTATTCAAAGTGGTTAGGATAGATATATAGTTGCATTCTCTTAATGAATATAATGATTTGTTCTAATGGTGTTTGTAAATAGGATCACAAGTCCACTTCTTGTACAGCAATTAACCACTGAGAAGAATATATGCAGTGTATTATTTGTTGAAACTGTACTTTCGATTAGATTTGAAACTGTCTCATTGCTATCTGTTTATCAATAAAACTTTGAAAAAAAAAGCTTTTGCACAAACCATTTTTCCTATTTTTTTTATCTCTCTGAGAAAATAACAAGAAAGTATATTGTTCAAGTTTAAGGGAGTCTTTGTTCAAGGACACATCGTATATTCCCATAGCTCTGAACATACACCTTGATCCTGCTCTAATAAATAGAACTAAGAAAAGAGAATGCAAGTCCTTCTTAGTTGCTAGTTCATGCTTAGTTCATGCTAGGAAGAGAACACTGCAATCTGAGTCATACATACCTATAAAAACAGTGAAATTCATCCCTTGGGTAACCTGCCTCCTTACATAAGAAGAAAAAAAGGGTTGGTCAATAACACAGTAAGGCACCTGAAACTTCATAATAGAAAAATTTTCTCTGGTTTGGGAAAGAGACATCATATCTTCCTTTCTTCAACATTCACAGTCCTCTTTAACTGATTCTTATTTTTTCTGTGAATTGTGTTCTACTATATAAAATTGTCTTAATATTTGCATCTATATTTATATATCTTATCATGTAGTTTATTATTTAGTACTGGTAATAAAGGTTCCATAAAGCTTCAAATTATTGGCTTTTTGTGTTTGGGAATTCTCTAAGTTACAAGAAGACAGTTTACTGCATGAAAGTATTAAGGTTCATAGGAAAAAAAAAGGAGATGGAGATGTGTTCTCTTGTACAACTTTGTTCTTTGCACTTAAGTTATAGAGATGTATAGTTATGTTACTTTCAGAACAAATTTGCAGGTGAAGTCCAGACTGTATGACATGACAAGTAGTCTCTGCTTCATTGAGGACTGATTAGATATCTTTTCCTACAGGAAAGAAAGAATAGAACTCATTGCTAAAGTGTTGATGGATGATTTTGCTGTCACTCTTTAAATAAATCTGTATTTTTATTTGTGACTTTAAATAAATCTGTATTTATGACTTGTGATTGAAAAGACAAACATTTAAATTTTGAAAGACATATTACAGTATAAGACATATAGCCATTAATATCCCTCAAACTATGTTCTCTTTGAATGCACTTATTCCATCATTCTTGCCATTTTCTGAAGCAGCTCTAGAATCCTCTTCCCTGACTGTCATTATCTGCGTTGTCGTGGCTGCCTTGATGTTTTGAACTCATGAAGTATGTTTCCTGGTCAGTTTGACTTTTGAGAAGATCCAGAAGTTGCAAGGTGCCAGTTCCTGTGAATAAGGTGAATGGTGACGCACTGTAATGGTTTTGATGCCCTGTCTTTCCTTTGGATGACATTTGGCTGCAATATTCACCATACTTTTACACCTTATGAAGACATTCATGACAAAGGACTTTCAGAGCTCTCCAGAAAGTGCAAAGAGCCATGGCATAAATGTATTTGAAATGAAGGAGCCTATTAGAAGGAGAATTAGGGCAATGTATATTTTTTTTTTTTCTGTATTTTTAGGGAAGGGTCTACAGGGTGTCCATGGTCTTACTACTAGATCAGACTCATAGTGATTCTTCTGTTTACAGCCTCCCAAGAGCTGGGATTGCAGGCATGCATCACCATGCCCAGTCTCAATCAAAATCTCACTGTGCCTCGGAGGCGGGGCTGGCACGGCAGGCCTGGGGATCGAACCCCCAGCCCCTGTGCCTGCCTGTAGGTGCTTTAATCTGCTAGGGCAATGTATAATTTTGTGTAGCGTATATTTTTAAATGTAAACATTTGCCATATATTTCTATCACATCTTGTATTTGTAGCAATTAGGCCCAGTTACCTCAAGTAGGATGAAATATTTTCCCATACTGAATGGCAATACTTTTCAAAGATGAAATCGTAGGAGAGAACATTCATTGATGAGAAGAATAAAACATAAGTTAAAGGGGAAAAGTAAAAATTAGGAGAGGAAAGAAGGATGATTTTCTGGCAGATGGTGCTACTAGATTCTGCCCAATAAAATCACTTCTTGGGAGAGCTCCTGGTAGACCCTATCTAAAGATGAATATGAATGATATCCTTTTGCTGTTATCCATGTGGTCCTTTGTGACTTATGGCTACAATCATTGTTCTTTCACTTTCACTTAATTAAATCAAAATCATTGGTAAATTTCCATTTAGTAGAGCAAACCTCCACATAGTGTTCTTTGTTCTTTTCCGTAGAATGATAAGAGTAAAAGAAGATTGATTATAATTTGAACCAAAGTTAAAACATACATGTAGCCTCATTATGAAATAAATCCAATTCTTAAAAGACTATTACACTAAGTATGGAAAGAAGAAAATGCACTAGAGAATCGAGGTCTAAGACACGCATAAGCCATTTCGATTCTTCCTTTCCTTTGTGAATGGCTTTGGTTGTCTACTTGGCAGGGAGCAAAACAGTGACATCGATGTCCTCTCAGAAGGGGCCCCTGGATGGTACCTTAATCAGTGGAGGCAAGATCAGCAGAATCCCTGTTAAGGCAATGTTCCCCTTTCAACTCTGATCAGGTTGCTTCTGCAAGAACAGAGCAGAAAGAGTACTGAATGAAAACTGGAAAACATTTCTCCTTGGAATACAAGCACCCTCTCTCTTTCTCTTATTGCTTCTTGGTGTTTTACATGGCTTTAAGAATTCTCAAAATATCTCATAACAGGAGGCAGTGGTGAGGATCAAGGGTAGGGTGAGGATATGCAAGAGAATCAATATTTGTAAATGAAAGAGCAGAATCCTCTTCTTCGTATTCTTAGTAATAGAATCCCCTGCTCACCTCAAACTTCTTGGCAAATATAGGATCATCTGTGTGTGGCTTTTATATATCTCTAAACTCTTGGCTTGCTAATGTGGGCTCAAATTCCATAGCATCATCTATTTTTATAAGGATTTGATTTCATATCTGAAATCTAGAGAATGGTATAATGTGATAGTTGAGGGCACTGGGAGCTATTCTGATTTCACAAAAGAAAAGCGAGATGCCGCAGCTTAGAACCTCTGAGAAGTGTAGGAGAATGGAGGAAGTGTATGAAGTAGTGCAGTGCACACAATACAAATCCTGTGGTGTGAGTTCAAAGGAGTTGTGTCACTACAGAATGGAGCCTATTTATATGGTTCTCATTCTCTGGGTTCAGACATTTACAAGTAAACTACTAAATATAATAGATTACAAGTTCGCTGAATCAGAAGAATCCCAGCTTTTGGTATGATTAAGTTTTAATTGTATTTCTCCTTCGGGATCACTAGTAGCTAATAAGCTCATGAAAATAGGTCTTTAAATAGCAGGAGCAGTAAAAGTCTCTCTGTGCACTATATTTTGATATGCTTCATTGCCTAAGGCATTCTCTTGCCTGTACTCTCAAGTGTTCGGTTTTCATATCAATGAAATATGTAAACAATACTCAAAAATTTCCAAATTTTGAAAAGAGATCATATCAAATGCTCAGCTTATAAGGGGACATTGTTTTTAAACTAATCAACAAATTGATTTTTAAAAATACTTTAAATATTGTTTACAAGAAAATCACTTTTATAAGACACAATGGTACAAATGCACATGCTTGTTTTAAATATTAGTCTTGAAAAACCCTTCCTTTCTACTGTACTTACAATGCTTTCAGATACAGAGAGTGTATATACACATCAGCCTTTCTACAATGAGCTCTAACTTCCAGTATGTGCATGAGGAAGTAGTTTTTCCCAATATATGGATGTCATTTCATAAAGTGCTATGGTCTACTAGTATAGCAAGCAAAGAAGACTACTGTGATAAATATGTAGGCTTTTTCATGACATCATTATTAATTCAAAGGTTATGAGGACTGTTTAGGTATTTTGACAAGTTGCTTATACTTTCCATATGTGTGGAAATTACTGAATCTATATGGCATATATAGCTCACATTTTCATATATATATATATATATATATATATATATATATATATATATTTGTTTTTAGGTACACATTGTAATGTAACACTTAAGGGTAGAGTGCAAACTATATTAAAGGAAGAGATTGTGTAGATGGTGTCTAATTAATGATGTTGTGTCCTAACAATTATTCACTTCATGATGGTTTGACAGTAATGCACATTACACAGAAACAATAACTTCTATTTTGAATTTTAACTTTTAGCCAGACTAGCAACGTGTAGCACCATGTAGCTAGCTGCTAGTGGAGACTCTCGCAAGATGCTGGTCAAGTCAGTGTAAAAACAGTAACTCCTTCAGATTGTATGTATTCATTCAGGTTCTTACACTAGGGAGACAATGCAGTGTTTGTGTGTGCAGGTCTGATTTATTTCACTTAAGAGTATGGTCTCTAGTTGTGTCCATTTACTGAGAAAAGCCTCAAATTTCCCCCCTTTTTATAGCTAAATAATCTCCCATTGTGTAAAAATATTATATTATCTTCATCCATTCCTCAATTGATGGGCATTTGATGTGTCCAAAAGGAAGGAATTACTGAGATGAGGAGAGGGACATGAGAGGGAGTGTGGGAAAGGGATGTATCTATATATGCATGCAAGACAGTCTGAATAATTGTACTGTGGCTTTCTGGTGGTCTATATTAAAGAGCAGTTAACACTTAATATTTTTTTGTCTTCCTTTTTCATTTTTTCCCTTTCTTCTTAATTTCTTTTAACTTTTTTTTCTTTTTCCAATTTTGCCTGCTTATATCTGGTAATCTGAATAACTAAGCTGAAGGCAACACTATGCAATACTATGAATACTCTCGGATTCATATTATCTTGTTCAGTGAAATTCTAAATGATTTCAAACTTTTTATTAATATTTGTATTCTCTTTTAAAAAAAGAATAAAAGAGAACAGCAGCTCCCTGTGAGCCATATGAATGCTCAGTAAAATCAGTATATTAAATCCATTGTTCCGTGTAGGCTGTGTTCACTTTCTGATGGGCTTATCAGGCCGGCACAGTCAAGAGGCATCATATATAAAACATTATCTTCTCATCCTTAGCGTCAAGTTACATACCTACTACACACCAGCCTGTCAGCGTTCTGTAAGCATAAAACAGACAGTATGAAAAATCTTACTAAAATGTAAGCACTGATAAAATACACGTCAACCTACATTTCCACACAAGGAAATTTAACATTTGGACGGCCTCATTCACGTTTGAAGATAAGAAATGTAGCTTGATTCTTTTCACAGAACTTGAACTGGAAGTTACGAACTCTTAGTGTCACAGTGTCCTTCTTGGGTTTCGTGCCCCTCGGCTAAAATACTGTGGAAAGGATGCTCTTATGGTAGTTTTGACCCGACGTAAAGAATATGTCACCAGGATCTTTACTAATAGTAGCTCTCCAAGGATTCCCTCCCAATTTTGAGAAGGCAAGAGGTCCAGATAAACATCACAAAGCTGAGCCTTTTGAGGTTAGCTCATCATTACTGTATTTCCTGCCCCAGTCATTCTTAGGCTGCAACTGTCACTTCATTGATCACATCCCTTTGGCCAAAAAATCGATAGCATTGAGTACCAAGAGAGAAGATTCACTATAAAAATGTAAGGCAGGCCTCCTGACCACAACTGAGCGAAATATTTCAAAGCACGTTAAGCATGGAATAATGCCTTAAGTTTATTTTGGTTAACAGGGATAATTTGAAGTGCAGAGATGGCTCAAGAGAGGGATTACCCACAGTTTTATAGATTTACCAACTTCTCTCTACTTAGGAACCCAAATTTCCCACTTGCTCTCTGCTATCCCTTGTGACTATGACTGTGGTTTAATAACGTATGTTGCCTGGAGGGCTACGGAAGCGCCGCGGAAGCATCCAATCTGACCTTCAGTCATAGAAGCTAGAAAAGGGAATTCTCCAGTTTATAACACTGAAAGCAATTTCAGTTAAATTCTACCCCTTTCTAGATACACAATAATTCTTAAGATTACCAGAAGCAGTGTTCACAGAATGTTTTCAAAGAAAATATGTCTTTATTTTTTAAAAGAACCTGATTTACCCTAAAATTCCTTTAACACTTACAAATATTCATGCTTGTTAACAAGGTACCTCTTTCAAAAAATAAATCATGGGACAAGCTGGTGGAATTCCCCACCAAAGCAATTTGTTAGAGTCAGATTACTAATGGACATTCTGATTTTATTATCTACCCCAACACAGTGTTTGGACAGGATAGTAAAAATAAGGTGAACTGCCACTTTGTCTTCAAACAGAAGTCAGTTCTGTCAACTTCTCAGCTTCTTGTTAAGAAATTTGTTTTCTTTGAATAGTACTCAAGTGGACTTTTTGAAAATTCCTTGTATGTTTGGTTCCCAAAGAGTTGACAGTGAACTGCCTAGGGTTAGAGAAAGAAAGGCCTTAAGAGATGCAAAAGGCAAACTGAATAGATTTTACTACAGTGAGCAGTGGAAATGCCTGCCCTTAGCTGCAAACTTTAAGAATGAACACATCACCCTACAAGAGCAGAACCGAAGATTCATGACAGTCGTGGGTCAGAATCAGCACTTTTTAAAAAAGCTCATGTATAAACATACATATACACATATGAATAGTCACACAAACACATGCACAGATTTCTAATCTGTGATGACCAGAGTCTTCTTAAATTGAGCTGCAGTGTGCGCATTGGGCTTTACTGGCTAGCTGAATAGTATGCCAATGAGCTGCAGTGTTTGCTGCCCCCAGAATGCACTGCAGGGAATGTCAGTAATGCTCATCTGGGGAGGAACATCTTTCTAACTATGAAGAGCCAATTCAGACTTTTTGCTTAGCTCAGAGCTCATCTCTTCTCAGCAGGGGGTGCCAATTGTGCCAAACAGTGCTGAATTAATTGGGGTTGTTTAGCTCTGTCTCCAGTTAGTTACCAACACATAAACAGAAAAAATAAAATAAAAACAAGAATCAGGGAAAAATCACCTTGATATTTTAACAACATATATCTTTCTGCATCATATTCTTCTTGGATAGTTCATAAATTGACCACACTGAAGCATAGAAGCTTTTTAACACAATATAGAAGATTTCTTGTTTACTATGTTTTATCACTAATTACTCAGTAAATATCATTTTGGATAAAGCCTTGTTGGTATCTCTGATTCTGAATCATTTCATTTAGTAAATATGTCCACTTCATATGTACAGAAATGCATTAGAATGCAATACTGATATTGCTATAGGGGGAAGGTTTTTTTTTTAAAAGACAAGAATTCACGTTGTGAAAAATTAGGCATCAACAGGAACATTCTGAACTATGTTGCCCACGGAAAGTAGACACTATATTTTGTGGTAGACCGCTTACTAAGTCTTAAATTTGCTGATCCCTTAAAATTCTATTGGAATTTTCCACTGGTTGTAGAATTCATCAGGGTTGAAAATACATTCCAGGATATACTCCAGAATCTGCATTAATCCTTATTCTAACTGTGTAACTTGATTCTCATCTTTTTGCCAACATCAAAACATGTTTTCAGTCAATATTCTTAATATATCCCACTGCATGTACCTTGTCAATTTCTCCTTCTCCAACCTTTCTCCCAGGAGGCAAAGGCTGCTGTCATGGCCTGCTACAAGCCCATCTGCTTTCAGTCGCCTCCCGCCTCTGGCTCACGTGTGCCTTTCCTTTTCAAATTCTTCCTGTGCTGAATGTTTTACCAGAAGATGTGGCATCTGGCTACATCTGTGTTCTGCTATTTTCTATGTCTTCCACCTGTGTTACCCCTGTCTGCTCAAACAGATGGTGGCAAATTTGAAAATATAAGTAAGTCTTTATACTTCTTTTGTATAATTTTGAGGATGTTATTAAACATAGTAGATATTATCAAAATTGAAAGTATACCTCAGAAGAATGTGAATTTTTTTTCCTGGGAAATATATTAGGTTTAGAAAATATAGCCACATCAGTGTAATATATGAAAGAAGATCTCAGTATTCAAGGTATATACTATTATATATATATATAAGCTATAATTTTACATAGTTCATATAATTACCCCAAGTACTTCACTAGATATCACAATAGTATCCTGTTATGTAATTATAAATGTGTATATATTGAGTATAATGAAACTAGTTATAATTTTAATATAGAAATATAGAATAATCTCCCTAATTCACATAGAAAATACAAAGAATATAATGTTAATATTCTGGATTATATCATTCATAAGAAAAAAATCAATGTCTAGCAAGGATTGATCCAAAACCTAATGATTGTCAGGCAAGTGCTCCACCACTGAGCTATCCTGATCCTAAGACCTATTTTTTTCTTCTGTCTAAGCAAATTTGACATTAGTTCACTTTCTGAATCCTTTATTCACTATTCACTTGTAATCTAATAATAATAAAAAATCTGTTATTTTCAGGAATCTTGGTATGCTCACATTATCTTTTCAGTGCCCTTAGTTTTCCACATGAAATACAGATGTTTGCATGAAATGTAAGGGGAGACATGAGAGCTATTATAAAATCCACCAACAAATTTATACAGATCATTTGTACCAAGAGTTTTGGAGCCTGAAAAAGTCACTATAGAAGTCACACATTAGAAAAGTTGACTTTTTCTGTATGTTTTGATGTACATATTGCGACACATGTATGGTTCTCCTTGCAAGTTTCAAGTAACTGAAATGAGAAATATCTTTAATCTCTGATAACTACATTAAGCCTAAAAGAAACATTGCTTAGAATTTTGAAAAGGCAAGAGGTCCAGGCAGCTAAGTCTTTTGAGGTTAGGTCACCATGACTTGATCACTTTGGAACTTGCTTCACGTTGCTACTTGCAAACCAAAATTTCAAAATTATGTGTGATTTCAGTCAGTTCTTTTTGTTCTTCTTTACATAGGACATGAGTTTCCCAAAAGGCTGTCTATTAAATCGCCACTTCATCTTTTTGCAACTATATATATGAAAACTTACAAGGCATTTTAAAATTTTTAAAATAAAAGTAACTATTTAAGTAGAGGTATGTATCTTAGAGCAACATGGACACTCTGCTCCTGAAACCATGGTATTAATGGTGAGGACTTTTGTCGCTGTCCTTCTTCAACAATGGAGAAAGAGAACCTTAAGAATTCTTCATTACCAAAATAGGAATAACTGATAACATGTATTTTAAGTTTTATTTATAAGCCAAATTCCTGTCCTTCTTTGTGGTTTCTTTTCTGTTTTTACCAAGCACAAAATAGAAGTTAAAAAGGGAGGAACAAAAAGAGCCATGCACAGGGGCACTTGCCTGTAATCCCAGCACTTAGGAGGCTGAGAGAAGGCAAGAGGATCAAGAGGATCGCTGTGAGTTTGAGGCCAGCCTGGGCTACCCAGTGAGCTTAAGGACAGCCTGAACTGCATAGCCAGACTCTGTTTCAAAAACAAAAACAAACAAACAAAAGCAGCCCCAGTAACTTCAAAAAACTAAATTGACTTAAATGAAACAGTATAGAATATTACTGACAGATGCATTTTTAAAAAAATTCCTTTTCTCTTCATTTTAAAATAAAAAAAGTTAATGGGAAGCTTTGCAATAGCCTCAACACTTAACTTCATTTTTTACGTATTTAGCACAGGGTATACAGGGCCTCACTACTTAAGTCCATTTTTTTCTGGTTTCTCTTTACTGTTTATTTCTTGGGTGAGTACAAGTGACCTGAAAGACTGGGTGTATTATCAAATATTCTAGAATCTACAGTGCTCCCGTTGGTAAATGCTAATTCTTTAAACTCCAGGCACTGTCCAGTGAATAGCTCAGGGAGGTGATTATTAAAATTTGATCTAAAAAAGGGGGGGGGTCTAGGGAGTTGGCTCAGAGGAATAAGTTCTTCCTTGGCAAGTGCAAGGACCTGAGTTCAATTCCCCATTTCGCCAATAAATAAATAAATAAAAATAAAATTTGATCTTTCCATAGGTTAATTGCCTTTGGCACTATTTTTATTGAATAGTCTTCTATTCTCCTTAATTAGTCATTTACTTATCTGGAATTACTTTGTGGTCATCAGCTACTTAGGATTTTTGAGTGAATGCATTTTCAAATGAGGATGTATTTGATTGTTCTTACAGGTGACACACACATTCGAAGAATCTGAGATGACATTTATTACTTTCTTGAATATCATCCAAAGGTTTTACTCCTACAGCTACATACTGTTTTAAAGGACTAGGCATAGTAGTTCTTTTTTGTTGTAATGATTTATAATGCTTGGAAATTAATACATATAAGAAAAGGAAGGCAATTGGTGGGCCAAACTGAAGCTAAAATATTAAAGACATTTTAGTTTGTAGTGAAATGCATAATGCTCTAATAATATCTGATGTTTATTTTACAATGTAATTTCTTCTCTCTAATACTTATTTGGGCTACAAAAAGAAACTATATGCATAAACTCATATCATATGGATTACCCCATTTCATTAAGATCTAATAATTGTTTCTTCATGTGTTTTCCACTCTTTAATGTACATAGTTTTCTCGTTTAGTCCTGACATTATTAAAGAACATATTTGAGACAGATAAGATGTATAGAAAAATGTCAATTACCATTATATGGAATAGGTCTGATACACTATAATTCTGCTACATGTATTGTGTCTGCAACTGTCTGTACGAACTAATGTTTTGAGTATAATGAATTCTAATGCTTTCTGGAGGTAATTGTCCTATTATATTCAGAGTTCAGTAGTTACTTTTATTAATATTATGTGGTACAATGTTTTAGCTAGGCAATCAAGTTTTCTTCAAAGTGAGCTACTTCAGGTTACAGTGTTTATTGACTATTCGAATTGCAATTATGAAAATATCACTGAATTTTCAGTGTCCCTGTGGTTAAAATATTCACTTACTGCAGAGTTGAGCTTCTACTACAAAAAGCTTAAAGCTGCTGACCCTCATTTAGCAAAGTTCGATTTGGAGAATGTGTATTCTTTCCCACAGCTTCTGCAATTATCAAGGCAAAACATTCTATTAGGTTCTTTAATCAATGTTTGTTTTCTCCTTACAGAAGCAGCTGCCCAACACAGGGTATTTAGCACCTATAAAGCTAATTTTAGACTGCATTTGACTCTGTGGATTCCTGGGCTTTTTGATGGTCAGGGCTATTTGAATTCTTGGGTTCTCCCTAGGCACACTTGACCCCAAGAGCTTAACTCAGGGAGCTGTGGAAATGAGATAGGAAGAGACTTAAAGAGTCGCCTCATTCCTCCTCCTAACAATGTGGTGCTGATCCTTGAACTACAGATATTGTCTGGAATGGGTTTAGAGCCTTGGGGCTTTGGGCATGCCTATAGCTGCTTTTACTCTCATTTCACTTTTTATGCATTTTAAGTCTTTGAGTGTTTATACTTGTGAGAATTCCCATTATTGATAGTTAAAAAATAGCATTTCCAAGTCAAGCCTCAGTTTAGAATTCTGTGATGATTTGTAAAAATTTTCATCTAGTGTCAACTCACAACTCAAATTTAAATGGTTCTGTTTTTATAAAAAAAATTTTTCTGACTTTTCTTTCTTTTTGATTGTGACTTAGTTCTTTACATCAGACTTCTTTATTTTGGCAAGAAGATAGCCTATAAATTGATTCTCTTTATTCTTGTCATAAGTAAAAATGGAAACAAAATTGGTTAACTCATTTTATACAGCAAGTGTTCAGTGATCATTGATATTGACACTTGCACATAAAACTCTAATCTTGGCTGCTTAAGTCTTGGCTTTAGGGGTAAGGAACATAAAAATACTTTACTCTAGATACTGGAGAAGACCCTTAACCAAAGCTGCTGCAATTTTCTAGATCTTTCTTTTAATAACAGGAGAAAAATAGTGACTGAACCTTGAGAAACAAGAAGAAAATACATAGTATAGTAAGGATAGTTGAGGTTGTAAGAAGAAGGTAAAGTCCAAAATATTCTCCAAAAGCCTCATAGTTTTCAAAGTTTGGATTTCAGGATCTAGATAGGCTTTTGGAAATTATTCAATCATAATAACTTTGAATTTATCAAGTAGATCAATCCATTGGTGAGTTAAATAGTTGAACAGGCTTACTGGTTGGTGGAGCCTAATTAGATAAAGCGAGTCACTGAGCTTTGGCTTGGAGGGGTATATTTTGTCCCAGGCAACTTCCTGTCTGGCTCTCTGGCTCGCTTTCTGCTTCTTGGCTATCTGGAGAGAAGCAGCTGTTCCCCACCCTGCCCTTCCAGCATGATCTTTCTGCGTTGAGACTGGCCTAAATCAATGGAGTTAGTTACTGAACCATGTACTGAAACCTTTGAAACTGTGTGTCAAAACAGGTCTTTTGTCCTTGAAGTTGTTTTTCCTCAAACATTTTTTCACAGTACCAAAAAATCTACCCAATGTAGTATCTATGAAAATATTTTGAGGCCCAGAACTGCTTTGTCACATGATTAAAAAAATTTTTTTTTTGATGTATTTAATACAGAGTCTACAAGGTCTCATTACACAGATCAGACTCATAGTGATTCTCCTGTTTTCGGCCCCCCAAGGTCTGCAATTACAGGTGGGTGCCACCACTCCCAGTCTCAATCGCTGCCTGAGCATGCCCCGGGGGGTGGGGCCAGGATGGCAGGCCGGAGATTGTCCCATGATCTTACGCGTCTTTATTCCTTGAACATTTGTTTCTCAATTGAAGTGACAGCCATGATTATGATAAAGGTCCCTGAGTACATAGATCAAACAAAGAGCAAACAGTTTACCACATATGTATTCGTTAGCAATATATTTTAATGCAGAACACTTTTATATAGTCTTGCTAGCAAACATTTAAACCAGCTTTTATAATTAGCATATGTAAAATCAGTTTTATAATCAATATTTAAACCAGTATGTATAGAAAAGAAAGTAAAAAAAAACTGAGAGAATAACAGAACTGTCCACTAGAAATTACTGCAGTGACATGAACGTTCTATGAATATATACTTTGCAGTATAACTACCAGTTACAGTCAAGTACCAGAAATATGAGTATCTGTCTATGAGAAAAATTAATTTTACTCAATATATATTAATTAAAATTTAACCATCAATACTTCATTTCAAT
>NW_004524733.1:1057661-1076338 GCF_000260255.1 Octodon degus
TAATGAAAGCAAATTTAAAATTATTTAATTACATAGTGGCTAGCTGCTACCATATTGGATACTACAAGTTCAAGATTTCTGAAGGTCAAAAATGAGTGTAGCAACTAATAAGCGAACACCCAAGGGTGCACCATTATGCTTTTGCTTTTCTTAATAATTAAATTTTGAGAGACTATCAGCATATATGTACATATTTTGTTAAGCTTGATAACACACAGTCTGTTTTAAACTATATGTTATACATGGAATATAGTTATTTCGTGATTTTTTAAATAAATAAAGTCTATTAATTTTCTCCTAAAGTTTCACTTGTTGTTCCTTACTCCAAATAGTTTCTACTAACAGTTTGAAATTCTGATTCTTTTATTTTTCTTTTTTAGAGAAATGTCTACAGGAGTGTTCAGGGTCTCACTACTAGATCAGACTCGTAGTGAGTCTCCTATTTGCAGCCCGAGTGCTAGTGATTCTCCTGTTTGCAGCCTCCCAAGCACTGGGATTACAGGTACGCCACCACACCCAGTCTCAACTGCCATTTTAGCGTGCCCTGTGGGTGAGGCTGGCACAGCATGCCCAGGGATCCAACTCCCAGCCCCTGTGCCTGCTTGCTGGTGCTTTAATCCGCTCAGCTATATGGCCTGTGTTTCTTTTATGAAAGACACATTTTGTTTTAGGGCAGAAAATATTAAATCATCTAAATAAAAAAGTGTCCAGATTTTACTACTGTTATTTCTTTTTGATTAAAAAGTTTCTATTTCAATAGGCTGCAAGAAAATAGGCAAATACAAAATAATCTTCCTCAAAATTGAAAAGGTCTAAATGTATACCTACCATTTTGGGAAAAATACAACAGGGAATGGGCCCAAACTATTCCCAATCCTCCTTTGTCAATTGAAGTTTATTTCTAAACTGTAAATACCATTTTTATTTTCTGTATTCAAATCTTTGCTGAGACCACATTGAGGTAGAAAATAGAAATAGCAGCATTAAAAAATCCAAACATACAAAAATCATTATATATTCATTATAAAACTGTTAATTTTTGAATTATTTTTTCATTTTGTAAAGAATACAACCTAGTAATAAAAACCGCATTAGAAATGACTCAAAATTTCACTAAACAATATGATAGGAATTCAACCATGGTTGCTGTATTGCAAGACGTTATATTCAAATTAGTTGTGTAGGTTACCAGATATAAATGTACAAAAACCTTATAAGAAAATAAAAAGAAAAAAATGATAAGAATAAAAATTTAAAAAATTAAGCATTAACTGCTCCTTTCAAAAGATTAGCAGGATCTGCAGTGTAATTATCCAAATTATCTGGCATATATACATAAATATATCTTTTCCACTTTCTTTTGTCTTTTTCCTCAGTCCCGGTTGTCCTGCCCATTGAACAAATTTTTTCCCATTCACAATATCTGTTGTACTTCTGAGATTATATTTACTCTTTTAGGCTCTCACACTAATGAGACACTACAATGTTTGCATGTGTGAGTCTGATTCATTTCACTTACCAATACAGTCTCTAGTTGCATTTATTGATCTATGAAAGCCTTGAATTTATTTTTCATAGCTGAGTAATACTTCATTGTGTAAAAGTACCATATCTATTTTATGCATTCCTCAGTTGATGGGCATTTGGATTGTTCCCAAGATTTAGGTATGACAAATTGTGTTGCTGTAATCATAGATGCACATACATTACCGTGGTATGATGATTTGAGTTCATTTGGAAAAATACATAGATGGGGGACAGATGGCTTGAATGGGACCTCCAGTCCTAGCCTTTGAGGAGTCTCCATACTGATTTCTATAATGTTTGTACCAGCTTGCATTCCCACCAACAGTGGAGAAGTTTCTTTTTTCCCCACAGACTCTCCATCATTTGCTGTTGACTGACTTCTTGATGATAGTTGTTCTTTCTGATGTCAGATGGTATCACAGTGTTGTTTTAATGTGCTTCACTTGAATGATCAATGAGGTTGAAATTTTTTATATATTTATATCCATTTGTATCTCTTCATTTGCAAAGGTTATATTCATCTTACATTACCATTTAGAGATTAGGTATTTGAATTTTGGAGACCTTATTTTTTAAATTCTTTACATGTTCTAGAAAGAATCCCTTTGTTTGAGACAGTATATTATAATTTTTTCCCAATTTGTAGGCTTTCTTTTTACTCTGTTGAAAATAATTTGACATGAAGAAACTGTTCAAAATGATGAGGTCCCAACTGTTGATTCTTTGAAGTATTTCCCCTGCAGTTCATGAACTATCTACCTACCACTATGACTGTAAGATTGTTACCTACTCTTTCCTCCAGAAGATGTAGTGTTTCAGTTTTTATATGTAAATCTTTGAATAGGAATAGGGTTATTTTCAGCCTTTGGCATTTTTAAAAATAATTTTATAGAGAGACAAATAGCAATGAGACAGTTTCCAAACTGATAAGTAGGACAGTTTCAATAATTAATACATTGCATATCGTTGTCTTCTTAGTGGTTATTTGTTGTACAAGATGCAGACATGATATCCTGTCCACAAACACTATTAGAACAAATCTTTCTATTCATTGAATTAAGAGAAAGTAAATATATATCTATCCTAACTATTTTGAATATAGAGATACAAAATGATCCTTCATTTGTGTCCTCTTTTTTTGTTTATTTTTGGCAGAGAAGGGTAAAATATTCCAATATAGTCCAGTAGTCTATAATAGTAGTGGGGTTTCCTTAGGACTGGCAATGTAAGAGGTTGTTGACTTGAGCCTTTTATAGTTCAGCATATTAATATGACTTGACTTTTTATACTTTGTTTTTATACTTTTCAGCTGGATGGTTAAGACCAAGATAAAGCAAGACCTATATACCAAGAAATGTAACTTCTGTATCTGCCAAGGTCAGTCAAATCCCCTCAGGATTTATCCTGAGATCCTGTACCTCAGCTTGTAGATCCTTTGTCAGTGTCAGCCATGTGGATGAGTCATGGCCATTGCTTGGCCAATTTGCTCTCTGTGAAAGCCTGAGAGAAAGTTTTCTCTCCATGTGACTCTCCTTAGGCACACTCTACATCATTGATCACTTTCATTTGTGGCCCCATAATCTCCTTGATCAGAGATTTGGGACACAACTAAGTTACGTGACGTTACAGTACAGTTTCTCCTATGTCCTAAGTCCTCACTGAACTTGAAAGGCTAGGGCCAAAATATTGGCTGTCCTTGCAGCCCTTCTTTTTCTCTAATTTAAGAGACTCTTATTGTTATTACTCTATAACAGAGGTAGTTGAGCTTAACCTCATTATCTGTCTGAATATCAGACATCTTAGACATAACATATAACGGGTATTTTCCATCAAGTATTGATATATTAAACTTTAAGTGCCTACAGAATATGAAGAAAAAATTTTTAAAAAATTATAAAAATAAGAAACAATCACATATTTTACACAGAAATTTAGAAATCTAACCATATACAGTATTGTAGCAGGACAGTCCTGTGACATTTTTTTTCTTGTCTCTTGTTTTCATTTATTACCTTTAAAAAAAAAAACAAAAATTTACTTGATGGACAGTATGGCAGTAATTGGTATGACATGACAAGCAGTAAGTATTTAGAAGACAGGAAAAACAGGCATTCCAAGTATGACATCGCTATCCTCAGTGCAGTTGCTTAGTTCATAGGTATAGCATATACAGTTAGTTAGGGTGAGAATCCTAACCATTTACTGCTAGCTTCAAAGACCTGCTGAAGATTCTCAGGATCATTGCCTTAACCATCTTGTGCATATAAATGTATAGCTTTGCCCCTGTAGTGTTTCCTAGCTTTTCTCTTTGCTGAAATAAAAAGAAGAAATAAAAATAGAAAGGTGTAACAAAATTAAAAGGAAGGCAAGTACTTAAGGATTAAGAAGCCTTTAGCAGTTGGAAAGATAGTTTTCCCAATACCATTTAATAACAAAGTTTTCTTCCTTCCAGTGAACATGTTTGGCCCCTTTGTCAAAGATAAGGTGACTGAGTGTGTTTGCAGTTGTGTCGGCATCTGGTAATCTGTTGCATTGATCCTCAGGTCTGTTGTTGCCAGTACCATGCTGATTTTTATCATAGTAGCTTTGTAATATAATTTCAAGTCAGGGATTGTGATTCCTCCTACTTTTCCTTTTGTTACCTAGGATTACTTCTGCTATTCTAAGTCTCTTCTGGTTCCAGATAAATTTTAGGAATTTTATTTCTTGACCTGTGAGATATAAATATAGTCCAGCACTTGATTCATTGATAGATTTTTTTTTATTACACTTTCAGCTTCACTGACTGATACTGGGTTATTCAGAATTTTTATAAATTCTTTATTCAGCTTTGGCCTTTATGTCTAGGAATCTGTCCATTTCTTCTGTGTCTTCCATTCTCTGAGAGTAAAGATTTTGCAAACGTGTATTGATGATACTCTGAATTTCTATAGAATCTGTAGTGATTTCACCCTTTCCATTCCTTATTACATGAGTTTGAATTTTTTTCCTTTCCTTTCTCTTTCTTTCTTTCTTTCTTTCTTTCTTTCTTTCTTTCTTTCTTTCTTTCTTTCTTTCTTTTTTCTTTCAATAAGGTTGTTTAGGGTTTTAACAATTTTATTTATTCTTTCAAATAATCAACACCTTGACTTATTAATTTTTTGAATTTTTTTTTTTTTTTGGTCTCTATTCCATTTATTTTGCTCTCATCTTTATAATTTCTTCCATTCCCTGGGCTATGGCCTTGAGTTGCTCTTGTTTTCTAGGAGATTGAGGTGCAGCATAAGATTGTTTATTTGGGCTCTTTTGGTTTTCTTGATGTGAGAACTTATGGCTGTGAATTTCCCTCTGAAGACAGCTTTCATTGCACCCCACAGGTTCTGGTATGCTGTGTCTGCATCTCTGTCTAATTGTGAAATTGTTTAATTTCTTCTTAATTTCATCTGTGTCTCAGTTACATTTCTCTAATTGCAGGGACAAAATATCCAACACTCAAATTTAAGGAAGGAAAGCTGTATTTAGCTCAGACTTAGTGGGGTTATCAGTCAATACTCAGCCTGCTCCATGGTGGAGGGGCACATGGCAGAGGGCAGCAATTCATGTCATCAGAAAACAGCAACAAGCTAAGGGGGGAGCAACAGCTGGGGCAGCCAACAAACTTCTCTCCTTCCCTATATTGTATGCCAGTTACATACCCCAGGGTGAGTGCAGCACTCACACCCATAATTCCTGCATTGGATCATGAATTAATCATAAATTAGAGAACCCTCCTTATGACTGTATGAGGTTTTAGGGGGACATGTAGACACAAATCATAACATTCCACTCTTGGCCTCCCAAAGACTGCTGCACATGCCTTTATCAAAAGACATTTCAGTCCATCTTTAAGAGTTGCCATAGTCCTAACATATTGAGCATTGCTGCAAAGCCAAGTTCCAAGTCTCCTCTGAGATCTAAGGTAAACTCTTAGCTGTGAGCCCCTGTACAAATGGAAATTTAAATTCAATGGCTCAAGAAAAAATTACAATTACAAAAAGGTACAAACAATAGGATATAAAGCATTAGGAACAATGCAAGTCCAAAACCCAAAAGGGCAAATATTAAGTCCTATAGTGGAACCTCCAAAGCAATCTGTGGCAAATTGTGAGCTCCGTGTGACTTCACCTCTAAGGAACTTCTGCTAGTTTTAGTCCCATGGCTTCTCTCTAGGGCTGTCTTTGTTCCTTCCTTGCAGCTTTTCTCTGACAATCCATGATCCTGGCTTTTCCAAATTTCTGGAGTTTCCACTGCACATTAGAATTCTCACTCTTTGCATCACACATTGCCAACTCATGGCACACTGCCTGGTCTTCCAGACTATCTTCTGAAATCTAGGTGGCAGCCTTCTTACCCTGGGAACTCTTGCATTCAGCTTGCACCTGAAACCAATGCCATGTGGATGATCTCAAAGTCTGCTGCCATATGGAGCAGTAGTCAGGCTTTCTTCTCTTGGCTGTAAGGGTTGAGTGCCTGGATTGCTGAGCACTCTGAACCTGATTCTGAGGAATGAATTCTCTATACCACCACCATTCTAAGACCTGGTGTGGCAGCTGCCTCTATTCTGGAACATGACAATCTGCAGCTTTTTCCTCAAAGCAAAGTGTTGCACTTTTGCAGTTTTGAGGCTGCAATGGCTGCAGACTTGCTGCTTCTTGTGATGCTGTCAGGCTATATTTTCTTGTTCCTTCTCAACAATGAAAAGCCTCTCAGCTCTATCTTTTCAGTTCATAGTTTTATTGGTGCTTCCTTTCTGACCACATTAACAACATTTTAAATCATTCTTCTGGGTTTGTTGCTCTTGATTCTCAGCATAAATCTGACCAGAAGTGCCCAACAATATCCATGCCACTGCCTCAACGTTTAACTTCTTTGAAATTTCTTTTGCAAGATTAATCAGTTTTCCACACCTAATGTCCATCTCAGGCAAAGTCTCTGGACACAAGCAAAATGTAGACAAACTTTCTACCAAGCCATAATACATATAATCTGGAGTCCAACAACCAATGCAATCCTTTTTCCTAGGAGAAATCTCCCCAGCCTGGTATTTTAAGGCAGGATTTCTATCAGCCTTCTGGACTTCTGAGATCTGATTGAATCTTCCAGACAGAACAGCCAAAATCATTCCAGTTCTTCTGTTATAGGTGACATCTCCAAAACCTTTCTATCTCTTCCCATAAGCTATTCCTAAAAGCTCTTGAACCACATCATCAGCTAGTCATTATAACGACCCCATTTCTAGATACCAAATCCTATCTCAGTTACTTTTCTCTCATTGCTGGGACAAAATACCTGACACACCAATTTGATGAACAAAAGGCTTATTTAGCTCACAATTATTGGAAGTTGCATTTCATATTCAGCTGGGTCCAGGGCAGAGGGTCACATAGCATAGGGCAGCAGTTCATGATGAGGGAAACAGCATAAAATAAAGGGGAAAAAAGAAAGTAAAGGGAGGAACAGCAGCTGGGGCATCTTGCAAGCCTCTCTCCTTTTCCCACATTGTATGCAGATTACCCACCACAGGGTGGGTGTAACACTCACACCATAATCCCTGCATTGGATAATGAATTAAACACAAACTCTAGAAACTGCCCCATGACTTCATGAGGCTTTGGGAGGACATCTAAATACAAACCAGATAAACCTGTGATCATTTGACTGTTCGGGGATGTATTATTTAGTTTCCATGGATTTTTAGAGATTTTACTTTTTCTTTTGTCAATAATTTTCAGTTGCATTGCACTATGGTCAGGTAATATGTGTGGGATAACTGAATCCTTTGCATTTACTTAAACATGCTCTATGTGGTAGTACATTGTCTATTTTGGAGAATGTCCCGTGTGTATCTGAGAAGAAAGTGAATACTGATGCTATTGGGTTAAACACTCTGTAAAGGTCTGTTAAGTTCATTTCTTCACAAATTTTGTTTAGTTATGTTATTTCCTTGCTGATTTTTTGCATAGCTAATCTATCTATTTGCTCATTTGATGTTTCATGTCTGTTAAAATTTGTCTTGTATAGTTGGATGCTCCTACATTGGATGCATATATATTTATAATTGTTATCTCCTCCTCTTGCAGTTTTCTCCTAACAAGTATGCAGTGCCCTTCTTCATCTTTTTAAATCATGCTTGGTTTGAAGTTGACATTGTTCACCACCAGAATAGCTACTCTGCTTTTCTTGGGTTCCTGCTGCATGGGCTGTTGGGCTATTGTTTTAAATCTCTTGATGTTCAGTTTATTAATTTCTTTCTGACTTAAATGTGATTTTTGTATGCAGCATACTGTTGGATTTTTTTTTTTTTTTTGTGGAACCAGGGATTGAACTAAGGTCCTTGTGCTTGCCAGGCAAGCACTTATTCCACTGAGCCATATCTCCGGCCCCCCCTGGATTTTGTTTTTTGATCCATTCTAACAGTCTGATTCTTTTGATTGGTGAAATGAGGCCATTACCATTAATGGTTATTAGTGATATGTATTGACTTATCTTTGGCATGTTGCTTTCCTACTCTATGAATCCCTACATTTCCCCTCTGCTTCATGGTTCTCTTAGGTTATTATTATTGAAATTGTAGTGATATTTGCCTCTTTCTAAAATATCTGTCAGTACTCTTTATACGGTTCATTTGATTATTATGAATTTCTTCAGTTGTTCTTTGTCATGCCAGTATCTTATCTCTACATTACATTTGATAGATAGTTTTGCAGTACACATCAATCTGGGTTGGACATTGTTTTCTTTCAGGACATGAAATATCTCACTCTAAGATCTTCTTGATTTGATGGTGAGTGTTGAGAAATCTACTGTGATTCTCATGGTCTTTTCATTATATTTGAGTTGATTCTTCACTCTAAGAGCTTTCAATATTCTCTGGGATCTTGATTATTATGTGTGTGGGTGAAAATCTAATTAGATTGTGGCTAGCTGGAGTTCTATATGCTTCACTTCTCTATGTGTCAGATTCTCCTCCCATGCTTGGGTACTTTTTGGCTATTACTTCTGCAGACCATCTTTTTCTGTCATTTGTGATAAGTCGAGCTATTTCAATGATACCTATTAGTCTTATATTATTTTCCTTTGCATCACCTTGCTGCTGTTGTATTGTTATTTACTGGTTTGTTGATATCTTTAGGAGATCTTTTCTTTTGTGTTCAGTAGCTGCAATGTTATCTTCAAGGGCTGAAATTCTAACTTCTATTTCATTCAAGCAGATTTTCCAGCTCTAAGTAGAATTCTTAGTACCCTGAATATATGTCTGAATCTGTTTATTGCATTCTACTTCTTTTGTATATTGTTCATTCAATGTTTCCATCATTTTCCTATTCCCCTCAATTTTTATACATGCTCCTTAGATGTATTGAACAATTCTTTCATGATTGTTGTCATATTCTTTTTCACCTGAGAGATTATTTTTATCTGATTTCCTCCATAGCTTGAGTTGTGTCTTTACTTCAGTTGCTATTATCTCAGAAATTTCATGTGTATTTGACTTTCAAGTTCTTCTATGTTTTTGTCTCCTGCACTTGTTTTGGGTGGATTAAAGGTCTGAGCTTTCCCTTTGCTTCTCTTGTCTTTCTTGAAGCTTCCAATGTTCTCCCTGACTCTGCAGTTATTGTAGAGGTGCGAGGTGTGGTTAAGTAAGACTCAAGAGTTGGAGGGCAAGGTAGTCTCATCAAAGCTCACAGTGTGGGATTCAATGTGGCTTCCACCTCAATGAGAGGGGACAAGCTACAGCTCCAGAAGAATTCAATGATGATGAGCACAGGCTGGAGTTCTGCAAGGCTCTGTCAATGGTGGGTCATCTCAGTGTAAGGATCACCAAGGCTCCTGCAGTTCCCTGTGGCAGTCTTCCAGGCACTTGGTTACAGGTCCCCAGGGAAGTCTTCTGGGGTATTATGTGGGGTAGGGCTCAGGCAAGTTCTGGCGAGGATGCTAAGGGAGGTCAGGAGAAACCTCCTGTACTCTTTCAGGTTAGGATGGGCAGCTGGAACTCAGAAAAACTCCAGTGAATGTGGAGGCAGGGCTAGGCCTAGAACATCTACAGGATGAGGACAGGCAGCTGGGACTCAGTAGAACTCAAAACTGTTAATTTTGAGTGATAAGCTACTGTACCTGACTATCTACAATTGTAGGAGTTTACTGTCTCAAGAGGGAAATGCTGTAATAGAAGGTTCTATCTGTTAAAACAAGAGCCCAAAGTATTCAAAAAATGGCATGTACAAGATCATGGAATGAGGTGCTGAATAGTAGAGCAAATTGTGAAGAGAGAAAAGGAGAGATGGGGGGATAAAGCACGAAAGAAAGCAGCTGAAAATATAGACCATCTTCAAAAGCATATAGATTATTTGAGTAGAAAATTAAAGGATCAAATTTTGACTAGTTTTTGTTGTCAAATACAGGACTAAATTTTCAGTTGTATATGAAGGAGCCAAGGAAAGTATCGGAGTCCTGAGATAAATAACAATGAAGGTGATATATTAAATAGATCATGTATTTTAAGAATATTTCTTAAATATCACTTTCCAATAGATTAAAACTATGCAAAGTATAAATTTAAGAAATAAAAGCAAATCTTATTCTGTTACATAGTATTTGGCATTTATGTAGTTGGGGGTAGTCCACAAACCCAGGCATTAATTTTAACTTCAAGAAAAATCAGAAATCAAAGGAGAATAGTTCTAAATATTTGCCTAGCACTCAGGCAAAATAAAACATGAAATGGAATCAAACTAATCAAACTATTTGTAATCCTTGTTTGGAAACTTGATTATGAGTTGGCATGATCTATATGTACAACCTGATTCAGCTTGGTCACAGTCTACATCACCCAAATCATGAATTCAAATTAGTGTCAGATAATTAAGAGCAAAATCACCCTATTTGTAAGTAATTTAAAATATCTGACATGAATATTTAGCTTTCTGTTCAAGGAGTTAAGGTATAAAATTGTATGCTTAGAATTGTAAAATTGTTCAAATTTTAATACAAATTAAATTAACCTATAAGGCAGAACTATAATAATGTTAAAAATAAATAGGTTCAGAGACAAATTATTTTTGAGTTTAAAGAACTGGATTTTAAACAGAAAGTTGTCAGAAGGATATAAAATCTAGGACAACTGAAGTTGAATTTTCTAAAGCAATTTAATATTTTAAAATTAGTTTGGGGTACATCTTCAGTGTATATCATGATTTTCTGCCTATTTTATTGCCGTTTTATTTTTATGTAAATGACACATTTTAATGTAAAACTTACTAAATTCATTAAATCAAATTTATTAGGTGATCTAGTAAACTTACAGGTAATTACTATCTATTGTCATTTATTCTATTTACAGATAAATAGTACATTTTGGACATCTTACTATACACCTAAAACATAAAGTTGAAGTGCATAATACTGTATGACAGTATCATATTTCTATCAGCAGAAGTTAACGTATTTTTTCCTGTTTATATATATTTAATTTTGCTTTTGATTTTTGCTTTGATTTTGAAGTTACTTTGAGTTCCTTTATTATTACAAATCTTTGTACTTTGCACTATAGTTCTACGCAGAATTTCCAACATTGATTTTGCCTGTTGAAATTTCTCCTCAAAATCATAAGTATGAGGAATCCAATCATGCAAAACAAATAGAAAATAGTTCAGAGGGAGGAACCTGGTATGTCAGGCTCTGCTCCTTAGATCCTTAAACTCCTCTTTCCTGTGGTGCCAGAGGCTGTCTCTGGGAATCCCTAATAGTTTAGGGAGAGTGACCGGAAAGCTATGATGTACATGGGGAATCAGATTTTATTATCATTGTTTTGTTTTTTTGTTTTTTTTTTACCAAATTGACAATTTTGCTAGTGACTATTTTTATCCTCTATGAAAAGAAAAAAAGCAAAAAAACCAAAAAAAGTACTATAGGATGCTCAGAGAAACATAATGAGCTAATCAATAAACCTGGCTTTTATTTTCCTTTTCAAAATATGATTAGAATTTAAAAATTAGCCTTAAAATTATGGTTAAATGTGGACTAGAAAAACAAAAAGATAATGTCTACAAAGTCATTTTATATAGCAAGACCTTCCATGAGTTTGAACATATTCTAGTTAAGTCTGGTTCAACTCATCACTGAAAACTAATGTGTGGTATTGTTTTCTGTTTTTATTACATGAATGTTTGTCAGAAATGCTGACATGAGATGGCCTGTCTGTGAACTGAGAGCTGCTTAAACTATCCAAGTCTTCTGAGGCAAAGGCCTCAGAATGTGTGCTAAAAATTCAATGAAGTTGGTGCTGAGGGTGAGGCCATCTGCTTCCATTTGTCCCTCTGTCTGGCATGCATTAATAGGCTGAGGCAGGAGATGGGCACAGCACAAATTGAAAATAATGGAGCATTTTGCACCAAAGGAGTCAGAGCATAAGAACTACAATAGGCAGGCAAGGACCTAGCGAGCAGGCGGGATGCGGGACAAGTGTCAGCGAGAGACCACACAACTTTGGGAGAGTTACAGCTTAACACATTCACCTCTAATGAAGGGAGACCACCTGCTGAATGCCCTTTCACAAGTAATTCCATAGTACCTTTCACAACGTAGTGTAATTTTGGATTTCAGATGAAACTCAGACACAGTATCTACTAAGGAGACCCACGTTAACATTTCATAAATGATGATGTAAACTTTTAATTGCACAGGAAAAATTATATGTAACATGAACTCATTGTGCACAACAGTTGAATCATTTTGCATTACAGAACAGGAAGTTGTCAATTAAATGCGTTTCCTTGGAAGTTAGAGTAGAATCACATGACTGCCAGTCTTTGTCCAAGGTGTATCCCACACCTGCCTGTAGGAGCTGTGTTTGAAGTGAATAATACGGCTCCAAGGCCTGGAGATGTACAGTACATTGGCAATAGTGCTATCTAAGGAAAGTTGGATAGAAAAAGGTATTTTACTATTCAAATATGTCTTAGGCAATTATAGCAATGAGTAAGGGAAGATCTTCTAAAGTTATGAACCTATTCCTTTCCTGGCATTGTGCTCAAAGGAAAGTGACAGCGTAGTGAAATAGAGTGACTAGAAAAGCTGTAGATGAAATAGTGTGAAGGAGACAATCCATCAGAAGCTCTCATTTCCTGCTCCGGAGTGCTGTACTCTACTTGGAAGTGTGGGATGGGTCCACAGAGTTCCTGTCATGCCTAAGGACAGGAAGGACATCCCTTCTCTGAAATACTTAGGATCAGAAGTGTTTCAAATTGGGATTTGGGGATTTGGAAATATTGTCATAGACTTCAGCAGGTACTCAAGAAGTTTTAACCTTTGGAAAATATTGGGTTTTCAGATTAGTCATGCTCACACTGTCCTACTATTTCTTGTAACTGCTGAAAATAATATTTATGGAATCATGGAATGAATGACTTACATCATAGGTATATGTTATGAAAATCATAGCTATTTTGCAACAAAGACAAAGCTGAAGATCACTGGTACTCACCATCTAGTATAATGCAGTAAGGATAAAAGAGAAAGAACCATGGGTAAATATTTGCTTTTATTAGAGTAATTTTTCACTAGGAATGGGAGGAAAGACTTGGATGGTTTCTTAGTTCCTTTCTACTCTATTAATTCATAGTTCAATAATTTAGTCAAGAAGAAAAATGAGGAATGGCCAGTTGTCTTTTTTCTTATAAACTTCCTGGCATGATGGCACAATGCACACCTGGGAACTAGTATGAGCAAAATATAAGTCTTAAAAAAATGATAGCTTTCCATTAAATTTAAAACAATGCCTGGGTCAGAGTATCAATACTAGAAAGGATTCATTGATTGAGTATAAAGCTACATGGAAAAGGCTTTCAATTGAGTAGTTAATACAAAAAATATTTAAAACAGTAAATATTATTACAAGAAGTAGTTTAACATTAGATAAATTCATTCATGTATATATTATACCTTAAATAGGTATTAATAAGCATTTGGTATTATGTATGTATAATATGGAGCATTTTTGTTAATTTTGTGCAAATTCAGAGTTAATGCCATTAAAACCCTAAATGATCAGTGCCAGTGTGCACATGCCTGTTAAGATTAATACACAAAATCCTGATATCTCTCAACTGTCTCATTAACATGATAACAAACCCAAAGGAGTTTCAAATCCCTTAACACAAAAAAGGCATATTTTCTCCCATTTTTGTTCATACCACCATAAAAATGGAAATTAAACCACATAAAAAATCTTCCAAAAATATCAAGGGTCCAATTGGAATGCATAAAATACTTTTTTTATATTAAACTACACAAGCCTTGTTGAAATGTGACTAAGGAACTGACTTACAAGAAAAAAAAAAAAAAAGGAATCTATGATGAGCTATTTTTCATCACGGCGCCCCAACATTTAGAGCTGTTGTAGAAACTGAGAAACCAGAATCATCTAGTGTATTAAGCCGTTTGTTGTCAACAAAAACTAAGTGCTATGTAAGAGTTAAGGGTGGACTTTTGAAAATCTAATTGTGTATCTGCTTTTAAGTATTTAAGTCCAAGCTATATATAGTGTGATCGTACTGGATCCTTCTGAGGTCTAATAAGGAAGAAAATAAAAACAAATTATCCTCTTTGTTATGGAGGATATGCCTTACAATATCACTGCATGGTGACAACTTCTTGTCCTCCTGTCACTGCCTGTCCTTTAGACCATACTGCAGAAAAGCAATTTTCTGCCTCAAAAGCACTCTATTTTTTTAAAGTTTTCTCTGGGCAATTTTCAGGTCTACTAGAGCTGCACAACTGTATACAGATGAGAAAGACCCAAAATAGGGCAATTTATTTGATTCCTCCTCTTCAAAACATTTAGCTGAGATTGCATATCCAACAGAAAAAGCCCAGAAAGAATATTCAGTAGTGACCCACAGTGACATATACTCTTTTTATAAATTTGCATTAAACATAGTTTCCAAATAATGTAGACATCCTAGAGTTCCTTTTTGTTTAATATAAGCCTTTAACACTAAATTTTCTTTGGGATATTAAAAGCTCTTTTCTATTTAAAAAAGTGCAAATCCCTAGAAATAGGTAGTTAAACAAAGCATATGGAGTTTTCAGATGAAGAATTACTTAATTTTAAGTGGTCTGCTCATTTGAATCAGCAGTTTGGTTTTTCTGGTTGAGGAGTGCAGGGCACTTTGATGCCAAAATGTGCTCCCCCAGTGTTCAGTTGCTGATAATGTCACCCTTATCAATGACCAGGGCTAGCATGTCCATAACGGCTTCCGGATGCAATTCCTCCCTAACACAGTATGGGATGCTGCACAATGGTCTTTTACCCTAGTAGGAAAACAAGTTTAGCGCTAATAGTGCCTGCAGAGAGGAATAATTTAAAAGTTGTCAGATGTTAGAGCTAATAGCTTCCGACACACTTTTGAAAGGATATAGTCTCTTTAACAATCACAAAGGCTCTTCATGCTGAATTGTTGTCCTGAATCTATCATTGGGAAGGTTTACTTTTCTCACGTGCGAAGTACAGTACTAGTAAAGTGAGCATTAGGAGACATGTTCTCTGGACAGAGAAAGTGCCTGGGTGAAAACCTCGGACTTTTAAAAAGTGTATAGACAGGAGCTATGAATACAGACATGGATCGCAGAAAAGCATTTGCGTGCGCCCCATTGTTCGGTCTCTCTTGCTATTGTGAGTGTGTGTGCGGTGTCATTTGCATGGAATCCATCCTCAGCTCCTCTGTGTTTCTATCCCCTTCTTGACCTTTCATTTCTCTCCGATTCTGTGTATGAAGTCAACTTTGAGAATCATAGATTTAGTTGTTTTTGTGCTCTTAGCCTAATAAGAAGCAGCCAAATTAAAAAAAAAAAAGTAAAAATTCTATGAGGGCCACAGAGATAGCTCAGCAACATAAGCACTTGCCTTGCAGGCACAAGGTCTTGAGTTTGAGCCCCAATACTCCCCCCAAAAAATTCTATGCACATTATATATGTGAAGATAAAAAAATATCTCTGGTACAAGCGCAGTTATTCCAAGCATGGTGACTTTTTTATTTTTTATTTTTTTCTACAATAACCTAAAAAGCCTTGTTAAATTTTCAGAAGCACCATGAAATTATCTGATGGATAGAGTCTTGATCTTAATTCCTTATCCACAATGTTTTTAGACTATGTTTCCCTTGCCTGCCCTCAATTCTTCTCATAAGTCTGCTTTCTAGCTCCATCTGGTCCAGCTTGTGCCCTTGTCGCTGGGGAGAAACTGACCTTCCGCGAGGTCTCTGACGACCTCATTACAACGGAGCCCAAGGGCCAGTCCAATTTTCAAACCTCATCTTTCCTCAACTCTTGGGAGCATTTGTCACGTTCAACCATCTTCTGGTTCTCAAAATACTTTCTGATCTCAGTTTCTGACTTCCACTTAGTTGAGTCCAGTTTCCTTCATGTCTGCAGTGTGTTCAGTCATTCTTCATAGTAACTCAAGATAAAACCTCCGGTTTTGCTGCTCTCCTGTCTCCTCTCTCACTTTTCTCTTCTGCTTCACCTTATCTACATCCAAATATTTAAATCTGAACCCAACTTCATTCATTTCCATTGTCTGTGCTATAATGGGCTCAGATTTATCATTTCTTAGTATGAGAAATTTGCCTACCTCCTCAGAGATGTCTGAATCAAGTATCATAACTTAGATTTCAATGATATTTCTAAAATAATTTTCTTTTTCAAATGATCCACAACACTCTGGAATGTTAGGCATGGCTTGTGAGTTATCTGTGTACAACTTTTGCCAATTTTTAACATAATACTTTTTTCCTCATTAAATCAGTTTCTCTTATGTTTCTCTTTCTAATGATTTTCCCAATTTTAATGTGATATTTTTCTTCAAGGTTTCTCCAAGCACAAGCAGGATACCTCATAACAAGGCAATAATAAGCTTAAATCTATATGGAATCTATAATTATGACACTTGAAATTTATACTACATATAATATTTAGGAGATGCCAGCCAGGGCAGGAGGTGTTTTCTTGATCCAAATTTTCATGGAGGCTGAGGCAGGAGGTTGAAAAGCTCAAGTTCATTTAGAGCAAATTAGTGACTTCAAGACACCTTGTGTCCAAATGATAAAGAACAAAAGGCTGGGGATATACCTTTAGGCAAAGGTCCTGTGTACAACTTTCAGTACAGTAAAGAAAAAAAAAACAATTTATTTACTGTATAAATTTATTTAACTTTAAAGTTTTGAAATTTCCTTCTAAAACTGTGTCATTAAACTGTCAGCAGGCACACACCACCACATGAATTATAATAATTATGATGATCAGTCTTGCTCGCCACCTTGATTTTCTTGGGAGACAACCCAGGGTATCAGTAGAGCACACTGCTCAGTGTGCCTGGGTGGCCAGAGAGGTGTGTGGTCTTGGAGATGTCATCTGGTCTCCAGGGGCATCCTCTCAACTCTCCTCCTGCCCTCTGCTTCCCGCCACTAGGAGGCAAGCAGCTTCCCTACCTCAGTGTTGCTTGTCAATACAATTTCTGCCTTGGGCTGGTCAAATGTGGCCAGAAAGTTCTGAAACTGTGAGCCAAAGTAAATCCTACCACTTTTATCCTGGTCAAAGTAAAAAGAAAAAGAAAGAAAGAAAAAAAGAAAAAGAAACAAACCAACAAGAAAACCCCTACTGTCATCATATTGAAGAAAACCTCGATATTTGCTCAGAAAATTCACTTTTCTGTGTTGCATGAGTATGAGAAAAGGTATTCAGGTTGCATAAATCACCTGAATCTACATAGATTTAGGGCCTAGTATTAGCAAGTATTTCTATTGTTTTCACATATACATGCCTTGAACAGACACTGTGAATTTATTTTTTAATGATAAAATTGATCTGAGAATTCCTCCCTTTTCCATTTCTATCTGTCCTTTGAAAAGCAAATAAGTCAATAAATAAGAATAAAAAAGTATCAAGGGTAACAAACAAATTGCAACTAGAAGAGTGGAAAGTTACTTAGGTAATTAGAATACATTCACACTATTTGGACTCAAAAAAATCAAAGGAAAGAAAGTAGAAGTGCCCGTTTCATTAGGATAGTCTCGTTGAATAGATAAAAATACCAAAGACAGTCTGAAAAAATTATACTGGAAATCATCTTTACTTCTGAGTCTATTTCCTAACACTGATTATGCAAGATACAATACTGCATATGGATCTTCTGAATGACAGAGAACCTGCACGCAGCGGCTCAAGCCCGCCGTCAGGCCTCGGTGGTCATACAGCCCTGACAGTTTTAGGCCCACCTGCACGAGGCTGTGGGATTCATTCCAGCTGCTTTAAAGGTAATGTGGTAGAGGTGTCAATCAGACTTTATCAGGAGAAAAGGGAAGAAAGCCATTGATGCATACACTTACCTAGCCTGAAATCCTTTCTTTTCAGGAAGAAAAAAAAGTTGAGCTTGGCCTACATTTGCATCGCATTGGTAGTTCGCTTTTGTTGTACAATAAACATTTCACTTTAGCATATGTATGTGTAAGAAAATGGTGAGAAAGGGCTGACTGAAATCAAAACTTCTCATGCCTGTGTGGGGCTTGGAATGCAGTCTCCTTCCCTGCACATAAAAACTAGAACATCAGAGTTTTGTTCTGTTTTTTGTCAGTGTGCATATCTGATGTATACACATATTCAATTGCTATTTTCTGCACCTCTTTTAAATGATGTTAGAATATTATGATGTTTTAGAAGATACCAGAAGCTAATTCATTTAAAAGTTTCTGTGATTTACTTTCACAGAATTGGAGTATCATTTTGTTTAAAGCACTTATCCAATAAAATACACTAAAAATGTTTATAAAATTTCAAAATAAATGAGTTCAGTTTTGATACCTCTAGAAGCCACAAACCTTATCTAGGTACGGACAAACTTATGTATGACATCCTCCAATCAAATGTAATGATGTCAATCCCTGGATCTGATATTCCATTCTTTCCTATGACTTTTTATTTAGGTCAAGGATTTCATCATTCTCCCAGTAATCAAGGGTATATCATAGCTGACATATCTTTCTCACACACGTTTTATATCTGCCATTTCCTTTTTTATTTTCTGGGCTATTCTGTTTCTTTTTTTGTATCATAGGGAAGGTTCTACAGGGTGTTCAGGATCT
>NW_004524733.1:1077823-1081722 GCF_000260255.1 Octodon degus
CTGCCATAGAATCAGAGTCTCCATCTTTTGTTCTGATGGCCTTATTGTTTGGAGGTCCCCCATACCATGATGAGCCTTTCAAAGCTAACATTGGGGCTCAGCAGACAGCTTGCAGTCTCAGCCCCTGCCTGGCAAATGTAAGGACCTGAGTTTGATCCCTGGTATCGCGTGCAATGCCAGTCCTGGAACCCCAGAGTTGCCCTACCAGCCACAGGGGTGGTGGCACACACTGGTGATCCCAGCACTGGGGAGGCTCAGACAGGAGGATCACTATGAGTCTGAGCTGTGTAGGGAGACTATGTATCAATAAAAATAAACAAATAAATAAATAAAGCTAAAATAGTATTTTTTTATCTTTGTCTATCACACTACAACCTATTGATTTGACTGACGCTTTAGTTATGGGAGAGATAGAAAACACAAAAGAAGAGCTACGTGCAGCTGGTGGGTGGGAGGAAAAGACAGCAGGGACTGTCTCAGTTGGTTGTCGTCTTCTGCAGTTTCTAAGAGACCAGTGTCTCACGTCCTTTGCTCCTCCTCCAACCTCAAGCTCTTTCTCACTGGAGGTTGGAAGCAAATAGACTTGGTTTTCAAAGACAGCAAATATTCTTACTGGACACTATTCCACCCATGAAACCATATGATACCACTCTTAAAGCTAATAAAAACAGAAATGGCAAGACTTTCCCCAAAAGAGATTGACTGTTAATCTTCATTCAGCCTTTAAAGTGCTTCACTTTCAAGGTGACAGTGCTAAGTATGGTCTATAAATCCATCCCTGGCTTCCCTTTCGACAGTTACAGTATATGTTAGATTTCTTTGCTCCAAGCAATACTCTAGCCTAACCCTTGTTAAAAGTATTACTGTAGATATTTCAGTACCTCTTACAAAAGTGTCACCTTTGAAGTTATTTTCCTGAAAAATTCAAACTACATTAATCTTACTTCCATAGGTATTTGAAGTTTGGGTTTCCCCAAGTTGAAATCATTTCTCATGACACTAAAATAAAAATCAAGCTCTATAACTTAAATGTCTTAGTAGCAGTAGGAAATAGACTAAAAATAGCCTTAAACAGCACTTTCAAGTGGGAAAATAGAAATGGGGGAAGGAAAATCAAGGGACAATATCTGCTTCTACATCTGCAATGATATAGAAATATCTAAGCAGAATTCATGTAATTCATGAGAAAGTTTAATTGTCTTATACTTTCTTTAGATGGTTCTGAATTATCAGCTGATTTTTTTTTTTGCAAGTGCTTTGTAAAAGTTCCTTTTAGTGTAACGACTTACAAAACGTTTCATTGTAGAAAAATTTGCATAAAACTCATTTTAGATTTCCTTTGGTAATCAGACACAAGGGCCCATCACAGCATTGTCTGGATGCGGAGGAATGAACTACTTCTTGTGATTTGAAAGGTTGAAGTTGAGATGATTTTTTTTCTCTATTTTGCTTCCAGGATGACCACATAGTTATCAAGCTTTATAATGACATTTTTTTTACACTTTCAGGTATTCTAAAAGCTACTTTTTCTTGAAAAAGCATTTTTGTAATTATTTATCAAAAATGAGATACAGTAGAATTTCTGTTCTGAATGCCATGAGAAATTGCAGGTAATCATGGGCATTCAGAATGCAAGCTGCTCTTCTCAGGACATCAGACAATGAAATGTTAGATAAAGAGAGAGTTCAGAAAATACAGGAGAATGGCTTTTATTTTTACAATGAAAATAGAAACAAAATAACCAATTTCGTATGCATGGGGGAAACTAACTAGAAACTGTACAGCAAGTCAAAGACAGTGCGGTAGAATTCAGCATGTAGTAATGGCGCATAAATGCTTACCTGAGCTACTACCTACACAAAATTCAAAATATAATAATAATTGAAATATAATTTTACCCAAATACAAAATTGAAATAAAATATGAAACAAGTTGGAAATGTAAAGGAACATAAGATAAAATGCAAGAATTGTAAAGTATTATGCAAGTAATTAAATAGGAGTCATTAATGTAATAAAATATTTAAAGTGATGAATATTTGGCAATTAGGCAAAAGACAATGGAATATTAAGAGTAGAAACATAAAATTGCTGTCCTTAAAGCCTAAAAAAACTAATTTGAACTTGGAAATATACATTTAATGGAGTTCAATCTGATAACTGTTCTTTTATACTTTATCACCAGTTCTTTATGCCTGGATATATGGATAAGATATTGTTATGACTTGTGTCCAGCTCTTCCCCCCAAAGCCTCACACAGTTATGGAATGGAGTTCTAGACTACGTGATTAACCCATACTTCAGTGCTGGGATAATGGGAGTGAGTGCTTCTGGGATTATTGGTGTAAATGCTGCTGGGATTATGGGTGTGAGTGCTACATCTGACCTGGGGCAATTAGACTGAATGCAATAAGGGAGACAGACTTGCTCTCTATAGCCATTGTTGTTGCTGCTCCTCCCTTTTGCTCTTGCTGTTTTGCCATTTTCTGCTGCCATGAACTGCTGCCCTCTGCCATGTGCCAGTTTGCCTTGGAGCCAGCCAGGTATGGACTGAAACCACCACTAACTGTGAGCTAAACAAACCTTTCCTTAGGGCCTGCCAAATAGCTCAGTGGATTAAAGCACCTACTTAGGCAGAAGCAGGGGCCAGGGCTTGGTCCTTGGCATGCTGTACTGGCCCTAACCCCAGGACGCATTGAGATGGCTACTGAGACCAGGGGTAATGGTGCATGCCTGTAATCCCAGCACTTGGTAGGCTGAAAACAGGAGGGTCACTATGAGTCTGATCTGTGTAGTAAGACCATGTGGACCCCATAGGCTTTGTATTAAATACAAATAAATAAGTAAACCTTTCCATTGTTAATTTTGGGTGTTGGGTACTTTGTCCTACCAATGAGAGAATGACAGTTATGTATACTTTTAAAGATATACATATAAGGGATGCCAACTGACCAGACACTTTACAAATAGTTAAGTGGTGGAAGGAGGTTTGGGTTGAGCTACTCTTTCCTTAGTGCCCAGGTTGTAGCTATAATTTCCTTGGGTACAGAGACCATATGGCACATCGCTTCACTTTGCTCTTATACCATTATCCTGATGAATATTTTGTTCCTTCATCTTTTTCTCTTACCCAGTTTTAGTTTTTTATTAGTGTGCATTAGTAGCACATAATGATGACATTCCTTGCAGGGAGTTGAAATATGTACATAGCACATCTTCCTTTTTTATCCCTCTCTACTTCAGTTCTTATCCTCACCAATGCATACATGCATGCATGAAGTTTATTTGTACTTTTTTGGCAATAAATAGTTATTCTAACACAAAGTAAATGAGGATCCATCAGCAATTCTGACTTGAACTGGAATAGTAAGGTAGAAAAATAATAGCTGCCGAAGTACACAGTACCTGGGTATTAAACCAAATGCTTTTCCTAAACACAAATCTGAAAGACTTGAACAGTGATCTTACTTTTACAATAGAAAGAACTAATTGTCTTGGAAATGACAGATTCCCCACTGAAAACCTTGTTTGTTGACTTCAAAGAGAAATACTGTTGTGAACAAAGTGTGATATATCTGTTTCTACTGTATTTGGCATACTTATGGAATAACCTTAGACTTGAAACTCATTACTAATAATGTGTTCATAAAAAGTATAGCCTCCTAAACAAGTGGGAAATTACTTAATATTTCTTTTAAAGTTTGAAAACATTGCCTAACTTACATGCTATACAACAAATGCTTTGCTTTTAAGTTCATTTCTGGGATGCAGCTTGGAGATAAATGCCATAGTTTCTTTTCTGCCTAAGTATATGTATTCAGTTCTCTTTTTTTCTATTATAATTTTGGCTAGGAAAAAGGAGTTTCCGGGGGCCTGCCCCTTAGCTCAGTTCTTTAAGTG
>NW_004524733.1:1082552-1111906 GCF_000260255.1 Octodon degus
GGCTTTTCCTTTCTATAATAATATTTTTGTGGGTTCAAAAATAAAACAAAACAAATGAAATTGCTCTCTTTCATAAAGAACTTCGTGTAGAGAAAAATACTCTACAGAATTGTAATATTTACAGCGATTCAGAGGATTTTTCCATGTTTGAGCTCTGCTATACTCTAAATATATCCCTAAAATTCAACCACTGACAGTTAGTCACCAATGTATTCATGATACAACATGGGCCTACAGGAAGTGCTTATGTCATAGGGCTCCCTGAAGATCCTTCTACTAAATGAGGACCGGTGTTCATCCCCTAGCCAAGGCACAGCAACACAGCATGCAAGGAGATATTTTGAAAGCAGAGATCAGACTTCTATCAGACACTGAAACACCTTGTTCTTGAATCCATAGCCTCCAGAACAGTGAGAAATAAATTTCTGCTGTGCATACCTTATACAGTCTTAGGAATTTTGCTATAGCACCAGGCATAGATTAAGAGAAGCTATCACAACTTTGTTGTTCAGTGTTAGCATTATATAATTGTACAGTCTCACCTGGAAACATGCAGTCCTAAACCCCTCATCAACCCCTAAAGTTTGGGGTTGCTTTTTAGAAATTTACAGTGAAATTTTCTATAGGAAGCTAGAAGTAGAAGATGATGTAACATTTAAGTTACAAACTTCTAATGTTACTTAAACTTCACCCTTTCTTCTGGAGGCTTTAAAGCATGGAATCTGGGAGCCTCATTTTTTCTACTTAGCATACATTCCCAACTTCGGTGTGAGCAAGTCTTTAGATCTGTGCAAGGTAAACCTCTTCATTCTTTTCCTATCTTTCTAAGGTTGTGCAGATATCCTCTTCTATCGTATTTCTTTTTGCTTTTTTCTTGGGATGGACCTTTGTTGGTGTCTCTTTAACTCTGTCCAAAACATTTTTTTGTAGCCCAATTGATCTAGTGAGAATTTAAAAATTTATGAATGTATTCTCATTTAACATGTCTACCTGCTATACATTGCTTTGGTGAATATGACCATTAAGGTCCTCAAAGTTAGGAGAGTTATAAGAACCTCAAAAGTTATAAAGAAGTAAGTGGTATTTTGGGTCTCTGCCAAGATTTCTGAAAGACAAGTTGAGGTTGAATTACACCACCAGCTTCCAGAATTGTAGTTCTGGTCTTTAGATTCACCTTATCTGAAATGATTGCTTGAAGAATATATTTGCATGATGATTCATAATACAAATGTAAAATATAACCTTTGTAAAGTAGACATCCATATGGTCCATTTGCAAAGAAACATAATAGTCCAAATGTGGTTCCAGAACTCTTTGTCTTTCTCAACAAATGTAGTGAGAGATAAGACACCACAATATTTTGAAAGACCTCATTTCCCTCCCATTCCATTTGGCTCTGAAGTGTTCTCTTGAGTACCTTAAGAAACCCACGTTCCAATTGTTTCTCAACTGCCTTATCATTCATCTTTTCCCCCATTTCCTGTAGATTCTGTCAACTGGAAGCTTCCCAAACTGTGGCAAGCATTTCCTTAGAATAAGGAAGTAGAAGAAAATGAACATAAACAAGGATAGAGTTCACTTAAGCAAATGGGGAAACAGCCAAACTAGGTATATGTCTTCACTGATGTTCTAGGACAGTACACACATCATTGCTAATAGTGCTTGTGGTCAATAATGTGGAAACAAATAAAGACTGGACAAGTCCACCATACATAATGGCCATGTTTCATCTCATTATATTGAGTTTTCCATTTTGCTATATAAAACAAAATGCTTCTTCCCAAAATGTTGACTTTCAAACAACTTAGGTAATTACAAGTTGATTTTTCCCCAACATTAGTAGCTATTGATATTAAGCAGACTTTGTTTTTATAATGATGGGTTCTTTTTTTTTTTTTAATGTATTTGGTAGAGGGTCTCACTATGCAGCTCAGACTTGTAGTGATCTTCCTGTTTTCAGCCTCCCTAGCACTGGGATTACAAGCATGTGGCAGCACACTGGGACTCTGTGACTGTCTCCGAGCACCCGGAGGCGGGGCTGGCGTGGCATGTGGTACCATGGATCGAACCCCAGGACCCTACACTTGCCTAAGCAGGCACTTAGTCAACTGAGCTAACTCACTGGCTCTTGGCTTCTTAAAATTTATGTATTGCAGTACTTGGTTTTACTCTTCTGATGTAAAGAGTATTGCATGTACTGAAACACATCACCTGTACCAAAATAATGATTTAAGAATGTTTAAATCACTCATTATTTATATTAGTGTGTGAAATTGAGAAACATCAAATATAAACATATCAAATTAGATTGATGAAATTTAAAGTAAAATCTGTCCATCACGAAAACCCTGCACTGATTTCAGGATTTGGTTCACCATTAAACATTTTTATAAACAGAAAAAAGATGATATATTCTTAATATAATCCATTAAGAGTTTCTTGCCATATCTGACAAGGAGCATACCCTTTCTTCTATATGCATATAAGAAAACGAAAGATAGTTTCTTATAAATATCAATCAAGCTAAAAATTTTGAATTATTAGCATATTATGTGTAGTAATTAAAGCTGTTATTTTAATGTATTTAGGACAGAGTCTTCCTGCATAGGTCGGACCTATAGTGATTCTCCTGTTTTTAGCCTCCCAACTGCTGGAATTACAGGCATGCATCACCATGTTCAGTCTCCATCGCTGTTTCAGCATGTCCTGCGGGTGGGGCCGACACTGCACACCAGGGATCCAACCCAGTCACTGCTCTGCCTAAGCAGGCACTTTAGTTCACTGAGCTATCAGGCCGGCCCTTTAAAGCTGCTTTAATTCAGTCATCTGCTAGTTATAGAATGATCTGATAAGCATCCTTCCTGAAGAAATTTGAAAAATAAATGAACGAATAGAATACCTTGGAAGCTGAGGGTATCATATCAATATACACAAATATTATTTTCTTCTGTTGGTGAGAAATGGGGATAATTTGAGATAAGGAAAAATGAATTGTTCTATCAGTTTATTAGAACACTATTTTGAATGGCAGATCCATAATGATCCAGGAAATTCAAGGTCAGGACAGTAAGCTATTTTTAAATATCAGAGATAACAATATGTTTTTAATATACCATTTGAGATTTCTTATACTTCCATCATATATGTGAATATTTTTTATTTATCTTATTCTTTTGGAAATTTAAATAAAGATTATTCAAAATGCAGAAATCATAATAGAGCTCGGCAATCATTTCATTGAAAAATACAAAATATGAATTAAAGGGATAAGTTGTAAATTGTATTTTGATTTTAAATTCATTTTAGATAGGAATTATACAGTTTGAAAGAATAATTATGCCTATTCATGTTTACATTAGAAAAACATGCAAATAACTAAAAATTCTGCTGAGTACTGGCCTAAGAGAGAGAGAATGGAGCGAACGTCAGTCTAAGGAAAAGCCTTGGATTTCTTTGCCATGGGGCAGTGGGCCAGAGTGATGGTGGATACCTAACTGGTGGGAAGAGAGCATGTTCCCAGGAACTGCCCCCCCCAAAAAAAAAACTCCCACGATTTCCTATGTTCAAAGCGCACATATGTACCTGTCCCCAAACCTAATAACAAATGATTGCTTTGTATCCGGTGTAGTTTGAGACCATATAGTTTCCAACTACTACCCTTATGCTCCTTTTCTCCATGTTTAATAGCCATCATGAACGAGCTATAGACGAGTTTTAAATCCCGAGACAAGCCTGTGTCTGTAAGGTGCCTCGTGCTCACTTCTTGTGCTGTGGAAGTTCAATTAATATTCATGAATGAAGGGAATATTTGCTGATTCGCTTCTATGGATATTTTGTTAGTGGTTACTTGGCATGGTGATGTCCGCTCACACTTTGGATATTTAAATGGAATCTATACTCTGGTTTATGTTTGTAAAGTGAAATGTACTCAAGTAGGCCCAAATAAAACGATGTACTGATTTTTTCAAAGTTTCTTTGCATACGTAATAGCCTTTTATTGTTTCTGTTTAAAAAACTGCCCTTGTAAGCATTGTACTATCTTAAGTCCCCATATTTAAAAAATTCAAGAAAGCTTTTATTATATAGTGAATGCCTCTCCTGTAATAACCCACTGATATTTCAAAGCAAGGTCACTTTTAATGCCATTGAATATGACAGAAAAAATTGAGAGGAAACTTTTTTGTCTTCAACTGATTTTGTCTAACCGATAGTATACGTTGATGATAGAAGAGGAGAAGATTGTCGTGGTCCATTATGTTCAGCTCTGCTTGAAATACAGTGAAAAAGACAAAAAATATTTTTTCCACAATGTTTCTAAAATGTAACACAAAATATTAAAATATATATATATATATCCTTTAAGAGATCAACATGATTGTTAACATTTGCTTTGAAAACAGCTTTCTGAAACATACTTAAAATACCAAGAGTCTAAAACACCCTTAGAAACTGAACATACTTCTGTAAAATTAATTAATCACTTTGAGGATTTAGTGGGAGGCAATGGCCATAAACATCTTATATTCTCAGCTGGTGGTAGAAGGTAGACTGAAATGACAATTTGATTTAAAAATGGAAAGCGAGGGGATGTAATTGAGATTTGGAATAAAGATATATATGTTTGGGACAAGCAGAAAGAACATTTTATACCTACACATGGCCTACAGAGGAGCTGAATGAGGAAAAGGTGAAAGATTAATGAGGAGGATTTTTTTTTTTTGCATTTTCTATCATCTATGTGAATTATTACCTAGATGTCTGATATGTCCTAAAAGAAAAACTGTGATGAATAAATAAACAGCTCTCGAAATCTTCAATAGGGTGCTTTACCTTGCAGGGAATATTATCATTGGCTTTTGATACAATTTCTGCTGCAGGGAAAGACTTTCAAAGCTCAGAATGCTGAAGCATTGCCAGGCGCTCAAAGACCCCCTGCCAAGCGCGTCAAACTAAGAAATCTCTCTGAACTTGTCGAATTAAAAGTCATCTCCCTCTCTCTGCAACCCCTGCATGAGCTGGGAAGCTCTGTCCTCATTTTTAGGCCCCTCCATGATAAACAAACGGAGCCTAGAGCATCTTTACTCTTTACAGCCATGCAATTAAAATTCTTTTAATAAATGTAATTGAAGGCAATGAATTTCAAAAGGAACTTCTAGTTAACAATGAGACTAAACAGTTGGACTGGGCCACATTGAATTGTATTTCAGAGGTGAAAGCAAAACAGCTTGTTAAGAACCAGAGAAGTGTCCTTTTTTATTTTTATTATTTTGATTGTACATCAAGAGGTTGTTCTCAACTTAAACATCTCAGCAGGATTTATGGATGCTGTAATGTCATAAGACTTAATTACACAGACTGCAAAGAGTAGCACACTATTAAAATATGAACAAAGCCATATGAGATCCCTCGTTACTGCAAATCATTATTTATCTATCCTCTACACAAATTAAAGAAGTTTAATTTGTGTTTGCATTTTCAGACACCACACTGCACATTTTCTTCTTCTCCTGTTGTGTGTTTAGAACACAAGGCTGTTGTAAAAATTTGATAATCCCCATAGTGCTAAATTGATGGACCTGTAATCAAATACAGCAATGAACAGTTTGAAGTCTTTTTTTAATTAGGAAAAAAAGAGAAGCATGTTACATACTCCTAAAAAACAGAATAGGGATGAAGTATCAGTTGCAAGTTAAGGGTCGGAGATAAAAAAATATTTTTAAAAAGGATAACAATGTTACATTAAGTCATTGTGCAGGAGTTTCTGGTGATCTTGTATGCTTTGGCCAATTCTCTCTTTATAAGGGAGGATTTATATTGGTGTTCTTAATTGTTCTCTAGTGTCTAAATTACAACATTTGAATTCAGTTATCAAAAGGGACGGAAATACTGACTATTTTATCTTACTCATTGAATCAGGGGTGAAGAAATAAGCGTATTTCTGTGTAAAGTACATTTTCTCTACAGGACTGTCCCCAATTCTCAAACACGGATTTTTAGCCAAGGTACAATTTGTGTCCATGTTTTCAGTCTGAATCTTTTGTAGTATATTGATAGCAAGAAAAAAAAATATAACACAGCAAAGTGAGTACATGGAGTAGCTCAATTTTATTTTAGTTATTCTGAATGCAATATGGTTTTTAAAACAGAAAATATTCAGAAAGCATTGAGGTGGGTATAAATATGTTATTTAAACAGATGAACAAACAAACAAATGAACAACCAGAGATTTGAAGAATCAGCTCGGGGTCCCTGAAGCCACCATCACTTGTTGAAAAAGGGGCATCAATGGCATGAGACACTGAAACGAAACTTCAGAGAATGAATCTAGAAGAACTTTGCTGATGAGCAGCTTATTGCTTGCAGAGGAAATATATAATTACAGTTAAGGAAAATGTTTGAAATTACAGACAATGAGAAATTCACATTCATTTGGTGATATTATTAAGTAGAGGAAAGAATAGCTTGTTTCATGCAGAGGACAACAGAATTAAATGGGACATTGTTACTTCTGTTGTTTTCCTGTGGTGTTGGACAGGGAGCCCAGGCCCGAATATGGGCTAAATAGGCACCATGTCAAAGACCTGCGTTCATCACCTCCATGTTTTGCTTTTAAAAATGTATTTAAAATGTGAAGAAGAAAGATTCCAGGATCCTTAATGATAGATTCAGAAGAGAAATTAACTTTGTAAAGAAGAAAAGGAATCTCTTGTTTGACATGTTACTGTACTGTGAAAAGCATGCATTAAGCCAATGAGAAAATACTGACACAAGAACCTCAAGTAGTGCCTAAGTAAATCATTACACATGTGTATTTAATAAATGAAACCACTTTTAATCATATAGAAAATCTTCTATTTTAATTGAGCTTTATGGAAAAATAATTGGTGAATTAGGCCAGCACAAATATTAGATAAATGCAGGGGAAATTTCTTAACATGAAGAAAAATAAATATTATGCTATCATTCAAGCTCAATTACCAGAATTAAGTGGAATATTTCATTAAAAGAATATATATTAGTATTAAAATTTATTTGCATGGTCTTCATGTTGTTCCTGTCTCTCATTTTATTTTGGCTTTGTTTCTAGGATGTGGAGGTAGACATTGAAGATGTTCTGCTTCACCTTTGTTTACAGAATTCAAATAGGTTTAAAACCACAACAAACTTGGTCTTCTTCTTGAAAAAAAATCAAATAACAACTATAATGTCTGGATGCCTATTTGGAATGAGATTATAATCTATTCTGAAGTTCCTGCTGGCATATCAGACATCTTCACCCATTTCAGAAGACTTCCCCAGCAGCTCTTCTTGAGATACATGTATTCTTCAATCAGAACAAAGAAGAATCTCATTTTCTGATATTACAGTAAAATGTAAGTACAGCCCTTTAGGTGAAATTATGTGAAAAACCTTTATCTTTGAATAAAGATTGGGAAGAAGCAAACAGAATTGAAATTGACTTCTGTTTCTGAGCTAGAGCTATAATACCTGGTAGATGATAAACAATCATCTCATTTGATTTTATTTAATGCCCTTCCCAGCCCAATACTATTTTTAATATCTGTGTTCGGAGCATCTGATGAAACAGATATCTATTACATCAGCCTTCACCATGGAGCAAGCATGAGGAATTAGCTATAAGAATGATGATTACAACATAATCTGTAGTCTATTTTGCATTAAAATTCTCAAATTCTGCATGTAAATCACATTGGGAATATGTGGAACTGCTTTTGGTATAAATGTATTTGTCAATATCCATGTTGAAGTGCAGTTGGTAATTGTTCAAATAAAGAAATAAAGACACTAAGCTTCCTATTAGTGTCACAAAAATATATATTTCTTAAAAGCTTGAAGCTCCCAAAATGAAGTAGGAATCATTGTTATCTGCCTTTTGCTTCTACAAAAATTTATGGCATGACTATAATATACTAAGGTCTTTGCTAAGCACTGGAAGATGCAAAGATGGTTTTTGCTTTTTTTATTTTCAATACTTAATCATTTAATTTTACTTTAGTTTGACCTCTTTGAATCTTATTTCAGTTTTATGCTTTGAGTTGTCTGGTGGATATTGAATATTAATATTGGGCACCTCAACTTTAGACCAATTTCCATGTCTGATAAAAATTGTTTTAGTGGCATTGCTGTAAAGCACTCTCTCTACAAGCTAGAATTATTGCATGCCCTTTGCTGCCAGAGAGGTTTGGCTCTCAGAGCTCCACACAGCAAAGATCTTGCAGGAAGTGGAGTAGGTGAATGTATCAGCTGCAGTTCCCTCAGCACTGGGATTCGCTAAGCACCCAGAGCCCTTTCCTGCTTGCGTGGGGTCTGTGATGGATGCTCCCAAGGGGCTCCAGCTTCTCTGGCTGGGACTGTCTCAGAGCTATTCTGCTCACTGAAGTTCCCCTACCCAGTACTTCTTCCTCTGCATTTCCTTCTTCTTTCAAAGGTGCCAATCTTGCACAAAATCTTCTTGCTCAAGGCTGCTACCTGATTTTCTCTCATACCTTGATAGTGGGTGCAATTTGACATAAAATTGTCCTGGATCTCCTTGTTTGTTTGATACTTGCCATGCAAGGTAGAAATTCTCAGTGCTGTATGCCTTGTAATCAACATACTACTTTTTCTGGTATTGCTAATCTTCATACCTCTTGCTATCAAATAACTATGAGTAATAAGACACGACTGTACTTCTCTTTCACACATGTTCTTCTTTATACATTTTAGTACCCATGATTCCATTGTGACATCTTCTCTCTGGAAGACCAAACAAATGCAATGCCAGTTCTCCAACTTATAGGTGATATGTAGAACTTTTTTCCCCACAGAGGGTCAATGCATTTCATTTTGCAGGACTTCTTCATGATGTACACAAACAGAAGTGGGTCCAGAATCATGCTTCTTTTGACAAGATATTATGATGTTTCAAAATCAATAAATCTGTTTCAAATGCAAATAGTTGGTTGGCATCCAGGGAAAACATGTAGAGCCAAAATTAAATGCCACCACAAGCTTTGGAAAGTTTTATTGACTGAAAGAGTCTTTTTTAATAGAAATTCAATGGGGAGAATTGCTTTAAAATAAACAAGGGCTGTAAATCTGAAAATTGGAGAATAACATGTTATAATTTGAAAAATGTTTGTCCTTTATGTTACCTATATCATGAATGTTACATGAATCATTCTACCATGCTATTAATTTATTCTGAGTCTCCTGGACTCCTTGTGAGGAACTTGTTTTGAAATAATGTTCCAAAAATGCCGAAATATGAGCATTCCTGTAGGAATTCCTATTATTTAATCTGCAGATGTTTTATTAAAGAACATATGAAAAAATGTGGATTAGAGTCCCCATTTCCCTCCCCTGCTGAGCAGTAACATTCTCTTAGGCAATGGTTCCACGAGACCTAAAGAACTTCTTTAGGATGATAGAGAATACTGCACTCAAAGGCCAACTTTCTGGTCATAAGGTCATTGATTTTTTCTTGTGCTATATTTTGACTAAATGTTCTGTGTATTAAGACCTTGATAGGACTCTATTCATAGGTTCATCTTAAATAGGACCAGACATATACTAACTGTTAAGGACATATGAGACCCCACTCCACTGCTTGCTGGTAGTTTTATATTTAACTGGAGACAATGCTACAAGTTATATGTAATCAGTCAGAACTGCTACTTAAATCTATTGTTTCAATATTGCAATTCAGATTCAAGTATGTGCATTTGTTTGAATACTTCCTTTTTTGTCTTACTGGCTTGAGCTTATCAATTTCATAATTGCATTTTAAAATTTTCTTGTTGTGATCAGTCTACACTGAAATTTAGATGAAAGATTTCTCTGTCACCTTTTATACCTTAAGAACCTACTAGCAGGGCAACTGAAATAATGCACAAGCAGAAAATAATATTAACTCCAGAGACTAGCAGCAAAGGTTGTTTTATTCCCAACTACATCTTAGGAAAGCAGAAAATGAAGTTGCCTTTTATATGGAAAGCAAATGGTGCCTTCCACTTAGGTACATCCTGCTCTGCCACGTAGGTACAGAACGGGCTTTCTCTCTTGTATTTAACCCTGAAAGCCATAAACTTATGAAATCTTGCAGGACTTGAACTCTTTGTGTATCTATAAGCCACTGCTTTTGTGAAGAGTGGGAAAATGTTTGCATTTGATTGCAAATTTTGTAAGAAGACAAGAACAACAGCCAGAGTAGAAAACTCCCCCACAAGACTGCTTGCATAGATGAGGTTTTCATCAGATCCATTCACTGTGTGTGGCCTATAGCAAAAGGCTAAGTCTCTGAGTGTAAGGGGAGAGGTGTGGCATCTGCATTGTAAAAAGGTCCTGTCACTATACCTGCTATACTTGTGGAAGGCAGGTGAAGGAGTTCAGAACATTCTGTCTACAATTGTACCACTTCGACATATTGACACTTTTCAGTTAAAGGTGCTCATAAAACAGCAAGTACAAAATGTTTACATTCCATTTATTAAAATCAAGAGATGGAATCATCATGAAAAGATATCCTTCTTGGGGGCCAGCGAGATAGCTCAGTGGAATAAATGCTTTCCTGGCAAGTGCAAGGGCCTGAGATCCATCCCTGGTACCACACACACACACACACACACACACACACACACACAAGATATCCTTCTTATAAATAAAGGAATATCATTATTATCATTAAGGATGGAAAGACTAAGGGAAATCTATATGAAAATATATTAACCCATGTCTTCTTAGCCATTTTACCACCTAATTAATAACTATAGCCCAAACCTACTTGCCTTGCTGTGCTTTATAATGCACTAATTTGTCCATCTTGATATATGAGTATGCAATTTGACCCGTATATTTTGGTCTTCATTATTAAGGCTTAAAAAGGTTCCCTGTCATGCAAAATTTGTTCTAAAAATTTTAATGCATTTTTCCTGTTGATCTGTCTTATGTAAACTTAATTCTCAGTGTCATCCTTTCAACTTTCAAAAGATAAATTTTACCTCTCCTAACACGAATGAACTGCTAGAATACTGCCAGATCCATAGAATCCATAAATCCATATTTCACATAATTGTTGAAAAGATTAAATAACAATATAAATAGTAACCTTAGAAAAATGGACTCCACAAACTACATGAAAAAAATAAATGAAGAATAGGAGGGTTTTAGCCCAGGTCGAGGGGCAGAGATTGTTGTCACAATTATGGCTAAGTCCCAGGTGGGGCAGATCCCAAGTTCAGAGCTGCAATCCCTGTGCTGAACTGGGCAGTGAAACTAAATTTGGAGTTCTGCTACCAGCAGACTCTAGTGTGTTACCAAGAGGGGGTTGATTTGTTCCTGCAGGTTCAGAAAGGCACCTAAGATCATACTAAGAGATGTTATCTCAGAGAAAAAAAAATACTTGCTACTTGGATAGAGCAGAAGACATAAAGAAATACTTGGATCATGTAAAAGAAGATGGAAAATATCACAAAAAAATTAAGATAAAAGAGAATGCAGCAGGTTTTGGTTATGAGTTGCTTTTAAAGAATTCCTTAATGAGACAGTCACAGAATTGGATAGAAGATCCTTACATTAGACACACTTGCCAGCTATATGATTTCCTTCAGTTTTGTGAAATACTCATTAAGAAACCACATAAAGTAAAAACTATTCACCTTCTCACCTCTCTGGATGAAGGTTGTGGGAAGGTGCAGCAAAGTAGTGGACTTGGAAGAAATAAAAGAATCCCTCAGGCATCATGGAATGCTGTTGGAAATACATGACTGAGAAATTAGGTTCAACAATGGCTGGATGATTAAGATTGGAAGGGGACTTGATTACTTTAAGAAACCACAGGGTCATTTTCCCCTTGGATATTGTGATTTAGATTTAAGGCCATGCCTTGAAACAACAGAGGATATTTTTCACAACAAGCACACACAGGAAATATGATGGTTGATAGCTTAATTCATATCATTTGTGCTTTAAGTGCTATCTTGCTCCATTCTCTGTTGCTGTCATGGGATACCGCACACTGGCTAACATGAAGAATAGCAGTTGACTTTGCTCACAGCTCGAGAGGCTGGGAAGTCTAGAGCAAGTGTGGACATCTGGTGCAGGCCTTCTTTCTACATGTGACAGACAGGTCATGAAAGACAGCAAGCTCACCAGAAAGAGCTTACTTTTATAACAGACTCACTTGTGGGATGAACAGCGAGTCCTACTTCAGAAGTTACCTCCTAACACAGCTATGTTGAGGAACAAGTTTCCAAAACATGTACTTTTGGAGGGCATATTCAAAACAAAGAAGTGAATATTGAATTATTTTTAAAAATTCAAGCATTTTTATAATGTATAAAATCTAATGAACTGTTTACATTTCTACTAATTCATGTATGAATTGTTCATTTGTGGGAACATTCATAAATACTTTTGTATGTGTATTACTTAGTAGACAGACATTGCTTCTTTACAAAATTCAGTGGTTATGTTCAGTGTTTACCATATGGGGCAATTTGATTAGGTTCTTATCCAGTTCAGCTTATGACCACCAGAATTGTGGAATTATGTTCATCAACTGAAGTAGCACTGTAAATCTGGTTCTTGGACCACATAAATCTACCACAGAGAACCAGCAATCCAGAGCCCTCTGGGTTTGTCCAATTCTTATAAAAATCCTGCCTAAGAGCAAAAGATGTTAGATCAGTGGTACAGCATGTGCTTAGTATATGTCAGGGTCTGGGTCCAGACCTCTGCACCCTGGCAAAAAAAGAAAAAAAAAATAAGAGAAAATAATTAAAGAGAAGAGTCTATATACATGTTTTCCATTATGTTATACACACATATTTGGAGACCCCAGGTCAAATCGGGACACCTGTAGTATACCAAGTACTAGTCAGGTATGGAGTTACAGAAGGAAGAAAGTTAGAGCAACTAGAAAGACAACTATCTTCTTGAATAGACAACTCTCAGTTTTCCTTAAATTATAAATTAGATGACATAGGAGACTAGCACCAGGAGACTGTTCTTGACTCACTGCAAGACATATTAACTCTAGCAATTTTTTAAATGCACACAGGCCTAGATCTGGCCAAATAAATCATTACAACATAATAAAAAAACTTAAAAAAAAAGAATAGGTAGAAGAAGAAAAAATAAGGAAGAGGAGGAGGAGGAGAAGGAAGAGGAGGAGAAAGTGGGAGAGAAACAAGGGGAAGGGAAAGTGGGAGGAGCAGGAAGAGAGATTTTCTTTACTTAGTACTCATTAAATGTTCCTGGAAATCTGATAAAGATTTATTCAAGTTAATACCAGGTATCTTCGTAGATATACCAGAGAATAGCATATCTAGAGAGCATGTAAAACAATTCTGAGTAAAGAGATTATGCAGGGATGAAAATATTAATTCAGAGAAAAAAAATGCTGATTTGAAACCCAGACCCCAGGCTTCAGAGAAGGACTGGGAGATGAAAACCAAAATGGATGAATGTTGTTTGTGGCTCTATGTGGTAGGACAAGGGAAGCAAGTTAAATGGATTGTTTTTAAGCCAAGGTAATTGAAATTATGTTCTCTAAGGTCACACATGGGGTAAATCTACTCACAAGATAAGGGCAAAAGTGTAGGCATTTCAGACTAGCAGGAGTTTGAATAATCAAATGATTCTGAATTATAGAAAATAATGATGAGGTTTCAACAAAGGAAATATTCAGGGTCTGGCCTTCAGGAAAAGAGTACGGTCTTCAGGGTAATAAAGTCTAGAAAGGGCTTGCAGTTTGTTAGAACACCAGATAAAAAAGCAGGTGTCGTTCAGATCAGGATCCTACCTTAAACATCAAACTTTTTTTTTTTTTTTTTTTTTTTGGTGGAACCGGGATTGAACTCAGGCCCTTGCACTTGCCAGAGAAGCGCTTACTCTATTGAGCCATCTCCCCAGCCCCCAAACTTTTATTTTATTTTTAATTTTAATTTTTTTTTGTATTTTAGGGAAGGGTCTACAGGGTGTTCAGGGTCTCACTACTAGATAGGACTCATAGTGATCCGCCTACTTACAGCCTCCCAAGAACTGGGATTATAGGTGTGTGCCACCATGCCCAGTCTCCTGGGAGCAAGGTTGGCATGGCAGGCCCAGGATTGAACCCCTGGCCCCCGATCAGGGTTCATCCTGATCTGAATGCTACCTGCTTTTTTATCTGGTGTCCTAAAAACTGCAAGCCCTTTCTAGACTTTATTACCCTGAAGACTGTACTCTTTTCCTGAAGGCCAGACCCTGAATATTTCCTTTGTTGAAACCTCATCATTATTTTCTATAATTCAGAATCATTTGAGTATTCAAACTCCTGCTAGTCTGAAATGCCTACACTTTTGCCCTTATCTTGTGAATAGATTTGCCCCATGTGTGGCCTGCTTGCAGGCGCTTTAATCCATTGAGCTATTTGGCTGGCCCAACATCAAACTTTTAGCTCTCACTATTTTGTAAGGTAGTTAGAACTTTTGGTGTCTCCTAAGTAGCCTCTGTTCATGAACATTGGTCCAAAGAAATAGTTAAATTTTGTCTGGCTCTGACCAGCTACCTAATGGATTCAGTGTTTATTACATACCCATAAAGTATAGCTATTATATCATGTTTGATTTTGATTTCAATATGCTGGTGGTTACAGAACCAAGGCAGGAAAAATTATAGAAGTACATGTATTAGAAGATATATTGTAGCAATAATATATGTAGATTCAGATATATATATATATATATATATATATATATATATGTTTGAATTCATCACTTACTCCCTCAGTGAACTTAGGTAAGTTTTCATAATTTATATACAGTCTCTTTACATGTGATGCAAAGATAATGACATCTATTTCATGGCTCATTGAGAGATTAATTAAGTTATGCAAATTACATATTACAGTGTAGTAGTATAGTGGTATTTTTGCTTAATCTAAGTTTTAGGATAATATTCATAATCCAGTGAATATACCTTCAAATTAAAACTCCACCTTAAAATCTTGTTGATCTTATCTGAGTATGGTGTCCCACACATATAGTCAACACCAGGAAGCCGATGCAGGAGGATCATGAACTCAAGGCCATCCTAGACAACAAAGATAATCTCAAAACAAAGAAACAACTATAAACCTTGTCTGTTTCTCTATGTCATGTATACATTTATCAGATACAGAGTGGAAATCATAAAGATTGCTGTTGAGTTATTTGTAGTAGAGCAAGTGTAGGCAAATGATGGGCCATGAACCAAAACCCAGTGGCAATCTGTGTTATAAGCAAAGCTTTTTCTTTGTTTCTTACCAGTGTCACATTCATTTGTTAAACACTGTCTGTGGGTGCTCTCTCGCTGCAACATCAGAGGTAAAAGATTCTGACAAAGACACAGTGGTTGGCAAGCCCAAAACTATTTGCTATCTCTTCACATGGAAAGATTGCTGATTCCTCTTAGACTATCAGTTTTAAATCTAAAGGAAAAGCCATGGTTTTCTAAGTGATAAAATTTAAAAAAAAAAAAAAACAAATCTGTGTGACACAAATCCACAAATTAATGTAAATAATATTAAAGAGAAAAATCTGCAGAGAAAAAAGTAAAAATTCTGTGTAAAATATGTTGCTTACATAAATACAATGCTCTTCAAATATCAGGCTCAACCTCCACATTTCAGGATTGGCAATTCATAACTAACTCATTCATATAACGCATACTCCACTAGAAAATAGTCAAATTAGAAAATCATTATCTAGGGCCAGGGGAGATGGTTCAGTAGAATAACAGCTTGCCTGGCAAAGGCAGGGTCCTGAGTTCAATCCCTAGTACTGAGAGAGAGAGAGAGAGACAGAGAGAGAGAGAGAGAGAGAGAGAGAGAGAGAGAGAGAGAGACAGACAGACAGAGACAGACAGAGACAGAGAGAGAGACAGACAGAGAGACAGAGAGACACAGAGAGACAGAAAACAATTATCTATAATAATTCAGAGGCAAAGACATTCTACATCAAAAGACCACGCTCTGTGTGACTGGTGACTTATGTTTCCAAGCTTCTACATAAGCAGTAGATACAGCAGCATCACTATTGGCCTCAGTAGCACACCAGGAATGTGGACAGACTACACTCCACCATTCAGGAGTAGTGACCATGGTGTCTCCACCAGTGTCAGTGGGAAATGTGTGCATGTGCTCTGACTCCCGGAGTGTTTGCTTTCTAGTCTGGAAGTGGGAGTAGCTTCTCCTTGCAGTTTCTTACCTGTAGTTGCTACCACTATTCCTCTGTCCTCTTTAAGTTCTCCCAACACTTTTTCAAAAATGTCCTGTGGCAAATTTTTGATGTGAATTACAATGAATATATTCTGCTTTCTTAATGGCCCACCACTGACATAGTATTTGGTTCCAGAAGTTGGGTCCACTTATTTGGCTTCAGAATAGTGTCACTGTGAGAAATATTGTTTGGAAACATATAATTATGTAAATGAAGGCATTTTTGTATACACATATGGTGGTGCTGACAGAGGCATTATGGCCAAAAGACGTCATGGATGAAATCAAAGAGAAAGGGCTCACTGTAAAGAACCTATCATCATAGCTGGTATCAGAAAATACTATGCCAGCTTGGGAGTTAGGATATATTCTGCTAAGGGCAGCTTAAGGGCTAATTAGCAGTAGTTTCTCAGTTCAAATTGGTGATGAAGGGTTATCTTCCAGTATCTTCTATTTGAATCCTGTCCCATTGCTGGATGGAATAATGCCGGCCAAAATTTGTGTTCCTCTAGAGAGCTTTTGAATGTGACCCTTTTTGGAAGAAAGGTTTTGTAGAGGTAAGTACTTAAACATGAAATTATACTGGGGTAGGGTAGGAAGTGTTTTGTTTTTTCTTTTTCTTTTTCTTTCCTTCTTTGGTACTTGGGCTTGAGCTATATTCCCAATTCTTTACAATATTTATTTTTGAATTTTGAGACTAAGTATTGCTTCCCATGATTTTGTGAACTATAATCCTCCTGCCTTGACTTCCCAGAGTGCTGGGATTACAGAGGAATGCAGCCATGGCTGCTTATTACTGTTGTTTTAAGTCACACGGTTTGTGGTAATTTGTTACAAAACCCAAAGAAAATAATGTCCTCTCTGTTTGAAATGCCTGGGGAAGATTTGCCTCTTGATATTAGATAGTAAACAATACAGGTTTTATTTTCTAATCTATAAGTCTGACAATTTACAATAAAATAAGAGCAAAAATATTTTATATATATATATAATATTTCAACACATATCATGATAAATAAATAGATTTTGTGATTTCCAACTTGCTAACTAATTTCTTTCATTTCTGTATTTCCATCTGCATTGTAGGGACAGTAACAATATCTGTTACATGTACTTATGAGGAGCAATTTAGTTAGTAAGTATAAAGCACTAGCTGTCACATGCGTTGTCATCACCATAGTTTTGTACAGTTATAAGAAATAGTATTGAATTTTTATGTGTTGTTTTTAGATTGATCTTTTATATATACACATATGATATATAGAGAATACCAATTTAATAGAATTAGCAATGTAATAAGCATCTTCATGTATTTCTACAACATGTCTCTAAAACAAGTGGGTTAGCAGGAGTATAGAAATAACACACTCGGAAAAAGATTATTTACAGAATATGAAAAATCAATGCCAGCATTAAAACTTAACAAAACATTGTTCTGTGTCATGCCTTCCACTGGCTTCTATCAGGTCTTCATTGAAAGCTAATAAGTTTTCAATGTGGTATGAATACTTCATAAGCATCCTTTGTTTTATCAATTCCATTCACATTTGAACCAATCTGAACTGAATAAAACCATTTCTGATCCATTACCATACATGCTAACATGTATGACCTAAAAATTGCTAGTATTTGCCATAAATAATTGCCCACTGCAATCAAAACTAAGATTGGCCTAATAATATTCATTGCATTTGGATTAGATAATTAGTAACAAATTGTTGTACTTTTATTTATATTAAGCTTTCATAATGTTGAGGTAAATAAAAGAAAACTGAAATGAAAAAGCCAAAGCAATGAACTCAAAGGCTCAGCTGAGAGGGGAGGAATGAATGGGTGACTGAACCTCAGGGCTCCAGGCAAGGTCTGCACCGACTAGTAGTTCAGTGATCATTTTGACAGAACTGAATGGACTGCCTGGAATCCTTTGTCATCGATGACTGAGAAAGGAAAGGTTTCTCTCTCATTTTTCCCCTGACTGACTTCAAACTGTTGTTCCTAAGGTTAGAGTTCAACTCTACCAAACAGAAGGTAAATGTCTGTGTTTTCAGAAAGATCAGAAATGTGTTCTGCATGAAGTTTTCTGTTTTGATGAGTTGATCGAGAGCATATATGAAAACAGAAATGACTTCCTTGCTGAGTCCAATAGTATATGCCAGTTAGCCTTCAGAAAACATCCCTGTGTTCCCCTGACATTAGCATTGCAACAGGGACACTGCTGATATAAGTGGTCACCAAGGAGTATCTTGCATAGAACAGTTGAAACCACATTTCTGTGCATGAGGGCTAATAAAGGACCATATCCCCAGGTGCCTCCAGTCCTGACCTCACACTTCACAGGTAAGCCGCTGCTAAAGCCATTTGGTCACAGCACTAAATATTACCAATACTGAATTCCTCTACTTCAGTTTTGGTAAACAGACACAATTCCATTATAGTACGTCTTGCATTTTGTATGCAAATACTTTCTCTTTGCTATAAGTAGTAATATTTTTTGACATTGATACCACCATCATATAAAGTTTTACTTTAGTGAATAATATCCTTAGATTGCATGCAAAGCTGGATGGTGTTGAACTTAAGAGTTGCAGTATCTTGCACCTAAGAGGTAAAATTATTAGGTTCAGTCACTTAAAAATTCATTTCTTCAAATCTTGGTTTATATAAATATGAGAAATACAGATCATGTTGTTTCAAATGTTCATCCCACTAATACTGTTTTATGAATTTGATTTTATACAGAATGTCTTTAATTATTTTATCTAGCATACACCCATTTATTAATTTATTTCACATACAAATTTGCATTGAGGGTCAAAGATTACTGAAAGAGGAATTAATAAAATATAAAATACAGTGAACAGCTAAAGAGTGTATTTAAAATATGTTGCAACCTTAATAAAACCAGCTAAACTCAAGATGATTTAAGAGGATATTAGCTGGACTTAAAAAGATAGATATACTAAGATTGGAAAAAGAGAAGTGAGGCAAATAGAACTCCAGCTAGCCATAATCAAAATAAATTTTCACCCATATACATAATAATCAAGATCCCAGAAACTGAGCAAAAAAATAAAATGTCAAAAGCTGTTAGACCTAAGAAAAGACCATCAGAATCACAGCAGATTTCTCAACACTCACCATCAAATCAAGAAGAGTTTGAATTGAGATATTTCATGCCCTTAAAGAAAACAATTTCCAACCCAGACTGATGTACACTGCAAAAGTATCTATCAAATTAATGTACATATAAAATACTTGCAGGACAAAGAACAACTGAAGAAATTCATGAAAAATCAAATGAACCCTACAAAGAATACTGACAGATATTTTAGAAAGAGACAGACCACCACAACTTCAAGAACAATAACAGAAGAGAACCACCAAGCTCAGAGCAAGCAAATAAGAAGAGGGGAAAAGTAGGGAATCAAACAATAGAAAAGCAACATGACAAAGATGAGCCAATACATATCAGTTATAACCACCAATGAAAATGGCCTCATTTCAACAATCAAAAGAAGGAGACTGTTAGGGTGGATCAAGAAACAAAATCCAACAATATGCTGCATATAAGAAACACATTAAGTCAAAAAGAAATAACAGCCTGAATGTTAAAGGATGGAATACAATACTCCACACAACAAGAACCCAGAAAAAATCAGGGGTAGCTATTCTGGTCACTGACAATGTCAAATTCAAACCAGGTGTGATTAAAAGAGATAAAAAGAAGGAGACTACATAGTTGTTAGGGGAAAACTGCAAGAGAATAAGATAACAATTATAAATAGCAATTATAAACATAACAATTATAAATATATATGCACCCAGTGTTGGAGCATGCATCTATTAGGCGAAATTATAATACACATAAAAATCAAATGAATAATAACATAAGTGTACTGGGGAACTTACACACCCAATTAACACAAAGGATTGATCAACTATGCAAAAAATCTACTATGAAACAGAACTAAAACAAATGTGAAGAAATGAACTCAATAGACCTTTACAGAGTCTTCAACCCAACAGCATCAGAATATACATTCTTCTCAGCTGCACACAGGATATTCTCCAAAATAGACCATGCACTATCACATAGAGCATGCTTAACTAAATGCAAAGGAATAAAATTATCCAATGTATATTATATGATCCACAGTGCAATGAAATTGGAAATGATTAAGAAAAGAATCAGCAAAAGCTCCATAAAAACATGAAAACTAAAACTCCCATTCTCAATAATCAAGAGGTAACTGTCTCAGTTATTTTCCTCTCATTTCTGAGACAAAATACCTGACACCCCAAATCAATGAACAAAAGGTTTATTTAGCTCACAACTAGTGGAGGTTTCAGTCCATACCCATCTGGTTTCAGGCAAAGGACAGAAATTCATGGTAGCAGAAAACAGCAAATAACAAAGGGAAGAGAAGTAGCTGCAATGTCTAGCAAGCCTCTTTCCCTTCCTTATATTATATTAAGATTACCCAAATAGGGAATGACTAGCACTTACACCCATAATCCCAGCATTTTATCATGAATTAATCACACACTCTAGAAGCCTGACCAATGATTGCATGAGGCTTTGGAGGGACAACTAGACATAAGCCATAATAGTCACAGATAAAATTAAAGAAGAAATTAAGCAATACTGACAATAAAAAAAATGCAGACACAACTTACTGAAACCTATGGGATGCAATGAAAGATGTCTTAAGAGGGAAATTCACAGTGGAAAGTTCTCACATCAGAAAAACAGAAGAAGCCCAAATTAAAAAAAAAAAAATTCCCCTGTATTTTAGGGAAGGATCTATAGGGTTTTCAAGGTCTCACTACTAGATCGGACTCATAGTGATTCGCCTGTTTACAGCCTCCCAAGTGCTGGGATTACAGGCTCACACCACCACACCCAGTCTCAATCACCATCTCAGTACATCCCAAGGGCAAGATGGTATGGAAGGTTCGGGGATAAAACCCCTGACCCCGGAACCTGCTTGCAAGTGCTTTAATATGCTGAGCTATTTGGCCAACCCTCCAAATAAAAAATCTTATGCTGCATTTCACTGTACTAGAAAAAGAAGAGCAACTCAAACCCAAATCCCAAAGGAGGCAGAAAATTATAAAGAGAGCACAAATAAAAGCAATGGAGCCAAAGATACAGTGCAAACAATTAATGAGTTTAAGTGTTTGTTCTTTAAAAGAATAAATAAAATTGCTAAATTATTAGCCTACATTATCCCTAAAAAGGATAGAAAAATTAAAATTCATGCAATATGGAATGAAAGGGTGAAATCACTACAGACTCTATAGAAATTTGGAAGATCATCAATATCTATTTCTGAAATTTGTACTCTCACAGGATCAAAAGCTCTGGAGAAATGGGCAAATTCCTAGATACAAAGGAACTACCAAAGCTGAATCAAGAAGATATAAAAATTCTGAATAACCCAGTATCAGTGAATGAAAGTAAAAATGCTATTTTTAAAAAGCCTACCAATAAAAGCCCAGATCCTGATGGATTCACAAGAATTCTGTAAGAAATTTGGATAGGATGTGATGTCAACTCTCCTCAAACTCATCAATGAAAATCAAAAGGAAGAAATTCTCCCAAACTGATTCATGGGGGCAAGTAGTATTTTGATTGACAAAATCAGAAAAAGACTTAGTCAAAACAGAGACGTATAGACCAATCTCCCCAGTGAGCATAGGTACAAAAGTTCTCAATAAAATACTAGCAAACAGAATGCAGTAAATTATCACAAAGATTATACATCACAACCAAGTGGGCTTCACCCCAGGAACGCACTGATGGTTCAATATACACAAATCCATAAATGTCATAGGCCACATCAAGAGAGCCAGGGACAAAAATCACATGATCATTTCAATAGGTGCAAAAAAGGCTTTTGGTGAAGTCCAACACCCATTCATGATGAAAACAACCCTACAGAAATTTGGAATATATGATCTTCAGCTTAACCTAATAAAAGCCTTCTATGACAAAACAACAGCCAACATCATACTACGTGGAGAAAAATAGCCTTCTCTTTAAAATCAGAAACAATACAGTGATGCCCACTGTCACCACACCTGCTCAATATAATTTTGGAAACATTAGCCAGAGCATTTAGACAAGTGAAAGAAATAAAAGGAATAATGAATGGAAAGGAAGAAGTGAAATTATCATTATTTGCAGATGACATTATACTGTACATAGAAGACCCCCAAAACTCCACTAATAGACTTGTAGATTTAATAAACAAATTCAGTAGCTTAGCAAGAGACAGTGTCAACACTCAAAAACCAACAGCATTTCCATAACAATGAGTGTGCTGAGAGAGAAGTTATGGAAACCACACCTTTCACAATAATTCATAAAATCATGAAATACTTAGGAATCAAACTTCCAATAGAAGTAAAAAGATTTATACAGTGATAATTATAGAACTCTGAAAAAAGAGATTGAAGAAGATTTCAGAAAATGGAAATACATTCCCCGTTCCTGGATAGGAAGAACCAACATTGTGAAAATGGCCATACTCTCAAAATTGTTAAACAGATTCAATACAACTGCAAGGAAAACACCGTTAGTATGCCTCACATGTCTAGGAAAAAATAATTGTAAAATTCATCTGAAACCAGAAGAGACCTAGAAGAACAAAAGCAATCCTTGGAAAAAAGTGAGAAGCAAAAACAATCCTTGTCAAAAAAGGAAAGCAGGAGACATCACAATCTCTGACTTGAAATTACACTGCAAACATACTGTGATAAAATCAGTATGGTACTGGCAAACTAACAGACCTGAGGATCATTGAAACAACTTAGAAGATGCAAACAGAACTGAAAACACACTCATCCACCTTATCTTTGACAAAGGGGCCAGACAATTTCACTGGAAGAAAGATAGCCTCCTTAATAAATGGTGCTGGAAAAACCCTTGCCACATGCCAAAGGCTAAAGTTAGACCCATGCCTATCACCACATACAAAACTATGGTCAAAATGGATAAAAGATTGAAATATTGAAGTTGAAACACTAAATCTTCTGGAGAAGAAAGTAGTAGTAGATCTCTGAAGGCCATGCCAGAAGGTAGCTTACAAACAAAAGCAAGCCACACAGGAAATACTTCAACAGTTTGTATCTCATCTTTTTTATTTAAGGTTTTTGTCTTTTTTTCCCTTTTTTTTTTTTGTGGAACCAGGGATTGAAATCAAATCCTTGCGTTTGCCAGTTAAGCATTTATCTTACTGAGCCATCTCCCAGGCCCAAAATCCTTCTGCCTTTGGGGGCCTGCCCCTTAGCTCAGTTTTTTTTTTTTTTTTTGGAACCGGAGATTGAACTCAGGCCTTGATGTTTGCCAGGCAAGTGCTTATTCTACTGAGCCATCTCCCTGGCCCCTATATCTCATCTTCTTGAAAAGTTTGTGCACATCAAAAGAAATAACCAAAAGTAAAGAGAAAACTCATAAATTGCAAAAAATATTGTGGACTGTCCCTCAGACAAAGGGATCCAGTCTACAACATATACAAATTTTCAAAAATTAAGCCTCCAAAATTCAAAGATGCAATCCAGAAATGGGCATCTGAGATGAATATACACCTTACAAATGAAGAGATACAAATGACAAATCAATATATGCAAAAATGTGCAACATCATTGGTCATTTAAGAGATGCAAATTAAAACAACACTGTGATACCATCTGATGCCAGAAAGAATGGCTATCATCAAGAGGCCAACAAATAACAAATGCTGGAGAACTTGTGAGGAAAAAGGAACCCTTTTTCCCTGTTGGTGGGGGTGCAGTCTGGTACAACCATAATGGAAATCAATATGGAGATTCCTCAAAAAGCTAGGATTGGAGGTTCCATTCAAGCCAGCTATCCCCTCCTGGGTGTTTTTCCAAAAGAAATGCAATCAGCAGCGATATATGTGCACCAATGTTTGCAGCAGTGCAATTTGTCATAGCTAAATCTTGGAAACAACCCAAATGTCCATCAACTGAAGAACGGATAAAAAAAGATACAGTATTTCTACACAATGGAGCATTACTCATTTATAAAAAGTAAATTTGAGGCTTTTGTAGATAAATGTAAAGAGTAGGATGAGAATAAAAGAGGAAAAAGAAGGGGAAAGAATAGATATAGATATAATATAGATAGATATAGATATGAAAATTTGGATAATTGTATTACTAATCTCTGTCGGTTCTTTGAAAGGAGCAATTAATGCTTGACTTTTTCTTTCACTTTATTCTTATATTTTTCTTCTTAATTGCTTATAATTTTTTTTCTTTTTTTAACCAATTTTGTACATTTACATCTGGTAACCTAAACAGCTACTGTGAAGATAACATCATGCAACATATTGTTGAATTCCTATTACTTTGTTTAGTGATACTTTGTGTCATTTATAATGCTTTTTATTTACGTTCTTATATTCTTTAAAAATAAATATTACAGAAAGAGAGATATTCCTGAGAACTTTATTTTAAATGTAAGTGAACTGCAAATTTAGATATTTTTATTCTACAATGTGTTAGTACAAAGGCCAAGCAAACACTGAGCACATTGCATGTAACTGGTCTCAGCACTGAAACTGTCTTTCCATATATATTTTATAATTGAATAGTTGCATTAAGACATCTCTTTATAGAATTTGACAAAAAAATTCTCACTACTAAAAACTGATTTGTAAATAATATTGTATAAAATTACATATGCTAGTGTGAACTGCAAAGTTATTTGGTAGTCTTGGACAAATAATTGTGAATTTTATGTCACTTATGAATAAAAGCTCTTATTCCCCAGTGGCACTGTGACCATTCAGTATTGATGTGCTACTCTAGGTTTATCGATTGATTGTCAGGATGTGTAGAAGCCTATAAGAAAGAGTCATGGTGAGGGAAAAGCACTGAAGACACAGGATTTAGGAGCCAGGAGCAAAGTGTCCTGGTGAGAAAATAAGAAATGAGATTCAAGGTAAAGATGGTGCACACATTTCCTCTTGCATTGAAACCTGGGGGAGGGAGGCAGCAAGCTCAGAATTAGTACTGGATTTGGTGGCAGTGTTTTTCCTCCCTCAGAACTGCAGAGCTGTTGGCTATATGTAAGGAGTACAGTCTTCCGCACCCTTATGGTACTGTATCAACCCTCTCGAGGTAGAATTTCTAGTACGCTAAGTTGCATGGAAGAAGTGTGAGTGAACAGAATTTTTGCAGAGTGGAGAACATTGTGAAATAATTCAGAACTCAGAAGGATTTGAGGGGATGTTAACTCACATGGAATTCAAAATTAATATCAATAGAATGCATGTTAAATGGCGGAATGTTTTACTGAATCACCCATACATTTTTGTCCTTGAATCTATCATTGAAATGTCCTTTTTGTAAGCCTATTTAACTTTATTTTTTCCCATAATTTTATTGAGAAATAAATAGCAATGAGACAGTTTCAAATCAAATTGGTAGGACAGTTCCAATAATTAACACATTGCATACTGACTTCCTAGTGGTTGTTTGTTGTACAAGATGCAGACATGATATCCTATTTACAAACACTATTAGAAATATCCTTGAAGGTGTAAAACTTACACACACACAAATACACATGCACACATACACACACACACCTCTTCTTTTTCACTCATAAAATAATGATACTTGTTTTCTTTTGCTTAGGTAGTGTGATAATTGAAGAAAATGACTAGAAATCATTTTATTGTAAGAGAAAGAAATTCTAAAAATTTAAGCAGGCCAAAATTATGTAAATAATTCTCTAAAATGAGAACATTCTGTCAGGTAGGATGCTTCATAGGAGATTGGAAAGGCTTCTTTGGAAGCCCTCTGTGCCAGCCTGCATGGCAAGGTAACAGGCCCTTTGAGGAACAATTTCTAGTGAGCTAAGTTGGGTGGAAAAGGGTGAGCGAACAGGATTTTGCAGAGTAGGGAACACTGAAATAATTCAAAACAGTAAACATGTACGTGATGGAAAGTGATGAATTTAAATAGCATGCAGAGCTGTGCCCCACATTGAGAGACTAAGCAAAACTGTGTCAATCATTTTAGGTCTATTTGTGTTTCTTTTGTGTTCTTCCTTTCTGAGAAGCAGTAAATAGTTCTGAATAGATTTCTTAACACATGCCTTCTAAGAAATATTTACAACTGAGAAAGATTTTCTTTGCTTATATTCAAGACTAATTCTCAGTTCTTTGAGAAACCTGCTAAAGGTTCTACCTGCTTATAATGTAGCCTCCAATACAGTGATTGCATAAACCAGATTTGCCACAACTAACACCGACTGTCTCATGTTGTGACCATAAGGAAGCAAGCTGACAAGATAGAGCCAGGAGACATGAGCAATGTGGTAGAAACAGAGTTCACAGTTTTTTTTTTTGTTGTTTGTTTTTACAGACTGTTAGTGTAATTCATTGTGAAATAATACTGCATAATTCATAATATTAGGGTCCCAAATAGTGACAGGAAAGAAGCACCACATAAACATGCCTAATACTTAAAAAAAAAAAAAAACTTCTAAAGACCAAAATAAAGCTCATAATAACTTGGAAATGTTTTTGAATCAGCCTCGCAAGGCAGATATGATGCTGTTTCCACTGCTACATAAATGCTTCTTGTGCATAGTAACATTTGAATGGTCCATGCCCTTCATTTTATTTTTTTAGATAATTTTATTGAGAAACAAATAGCAATGATACAGTTTCAAAACTGATTAGTAGGACAGTTTCAATAATTAATACATTGCATATTGTTGTCTTCTTAGTAGTTATTCAGGATAGATATACAGCTACTTTCTGTTAATTCAATGAATAGAAAGATTTGTACTAACAGCATTTGTGGACAGGATATCAGGTCCATACCTTTAAAGTATTTCTATTCTCAATTTTTTTTTATTTTAAAAAGGAAAAATCCCAATAAAACAGTATGAAAACAGGTTACTAGGGGAGTTACAATAATTAATACCTTTCACATTGCTTTCTTTGAAGTAGTTATTTAGAGTACAAGATATAGGCGTGACATCTCGTCCAAGTAATATTAGCACAAATCTTTCTTTTCAATAAACTAAGAGAAACTAGCTGGGTAACTGTCTTGACTCTCTTGTGTATATATAGTTTCTCTTTTCCTTCTTCCTTCCTTTCCCCTTTGCCCCATCACTATCTGTCTTATCTTCTGGATATTTTTTTTTTTCCAATTTAAAACATCTATTGCACATTGTGAATCTTATTTACTTGCTCTCATTCTCACACTAGAGAGATAATGTGATGTTTATTCATATGGGTCTGATTTATTTCACTTATGAGTATGGTCTCAACTTAGGTTGTTACCTATAAAAGTTTCCAATTTATCCTTCCTTATCCCACATCTTTTTTATCCATTTTTTATCCATTCCTCAGTTGATGGGCATTTGGGTTGTTTCTAGGAGTTAGCTGTGACAAATTGTGCTGCTACAAACATGGGTGCACATATATTGCTGTAGTACAGTGATTTTTATTTCTTCTGAGAAGATGTGTATCACACACAGAAAGGAAATAGGTGTAATGAGATCTTTAATCCCAATTGTTGAGGAATTTCCACACTGATTTCCACAGCGGTTGCACCAGTCTATACTTCCACGAATGGTGGAGAAGGGTTCCTTTCTCCCCACAGCCCTGTAAGTATTTGTTATTCATTGATATTGTGATAATAGCCATTATGTCTGGGGAGAGATGGAATCTCAGTGTTTCTTTAATTCGCATTTCTCAAATTACAGTGAAACTTGTTTCCTATAACACCTGGCTTGGGTTGTATTAAAGAGAAAACACATCTTAGAGAAAGATTTTCCATGAATACACTTATTCTTATAAAATTATCAAGCCATGGATATTGACTGTGATTAGAATCCTGACAATGCTAACAAATCCCAACAGGCCCAGTGACCAAGATAATGTAAATAAATAATTAAATCATTTCAGAAAATTGCATTCTGCCCGGACGAAATAGGATTTTTAGGCTAAACCTGGTATCTATCACAGGAGCATATTGAAAAATGTGTCATGATCTTCTTCACTGCTCTTCCTAAAAACAGATTCAAAAAAAAAAGTTTTTGAAAAGGGCAATTACTCATTTGAAAATGATTGGGCAAAAGTGGTGACAATAATTATGCATTCTGGACTGGGCTTAGAGAATAAGTGCCTGTCTGGCAAGTGCAAGTTCCTGAGTTTGATCCCTGGCATGCTGAAATTATCATCCTGGTTGCTGTATTCTCTTGGTAACTTTCTCTGTGAGGAAAGGCTTATCTTTCTCTTTTTGCACCTGTGAGAATCTTACAGGGCCCATCAGTGTGCAAATAGTTAGGAAGTTAGAGAAGGAGAATTAGTTGCCAATAAATTACTTCTCCCATCTTTTAACTCAATTCAAATATCAACAATGCTGAAAGACCAATTTCTTCAATTCTCCATAAACATCTTCTTTCTTTAAAGACTGATAAATATTTAAATTAGGCTAAGAAAAGAGGCCACATATTCATAGTTACCCACCAATATCCTCAAGTTTTTATGTGACAACATCTTTTATCAAAATGCCTCAGAAAGGGGCCAGGGAGATGGCTCAGTGGAATAAGTGCTTCCCTGGCAAGCGCAAGGGGCTGAGTTCAATCCCCGGTTCCGAAAAAAAAAAAAAAAAAAAAATGCCTCAGAAATATGTTTGCTACATATACTATGTAGTTTATCATTTAGGTGCCTACATTATCAATATAATTTCAGAAGTTCATAATATGGATAGCAATACATTTAAAATCTAAATAAAATATATTCAAATATAATATTTTTAAATGCAACTCTTAACTAAAAAGTCATTTTCTTCTGAATTTCTCACACTTAATCCTAACTTATACACATAATCATATAGATATATTTATAACACTGGTATTACTAAACAACCTAGGTATTACTGACTTTATTTTATTTTTTATTTTTTTGCAGAACCAAGGATTGAACTCAGGCCCTTGCGCTTGCCATGGAAGTGCTTAATCTACTGAGCCATCTCCCCGGCTCCAGTATTACTAATTTTAATAAAATAAATTCCTTTAAAATACTCATATCTTCAAATAATATTGCTAATGAATTCA
>NW_004524733.1:1117421-1129041 GCF_000260255.1 Octodon degus
ACACAAAGATAGCTGGGATAATAGTGTTGCTGATTTCTATTGGTTTATTTAAAGCAACAGTTAATGCTTAATATTTTTTCTTTTAATATTTTGACCCATTTTTCATGATTCTATCTGTAAGCTGAACAACTAGTTTGAAAACAACAATACACAAATAATTTGAAGACAACAATATAACAACCACTGTCGAATTGCTATCATCTTATGCAGTGAAATTCTGCACTGTTTCTAAATGATTATTAATTATTTTTATTCTATTTGAAATATAAAAATAAGAAAAGAGTTATAGAATGGAAAACATGACACTAGGTTGAAGTAACCCAAATGACTTCAATCTTGAAATTGGAAGGGAAAAAGACAGTGAAATTGGAAAAGAGCTTAGCGTGTGACCCTGCGATCATTGCATGGGGCCAGCAGTGGCACGCAGGCCACAGGTACATTAAGTATTTGCTCTGCATCTGAGGTAAACCCAGCCCATATATACATATGTCTAAGTGGCGTTAATACTTTTGCTTGAAGGAACTTCATGAATATTTATGAGATTCCTTATAAATATATATTTTTTACTTATTAATTTTTATGTGTTTGGTTCAGGGTCTCACTACACAGCTCAGATTCTTACTGATCCTCCTGCTTTTAGCCTCCCCAGTACTGGAGTTTTGGTGGCCAGCCCAGTGCGCCTGGGGTTCCGGGGCTGGCATAGCATGTGGTACTGGGGATCAAACCTGTGTCCTTGAGCTTGCCAGGCAGGTGCTTAGGACACCAAGCTATCTTCCTGGCCCCATCTTAAAAAAATTTTATGTTGAATTGTAACTGATCAATTAATACTAATACAAGGAAACAGAGGTGTAAATAAAATTAAAAAGAAAATTCATTCACATTGCTGTCTCTGATATAGTTGATCAGATTACAGATATTAGCATATAGATTTAGTCAAAGTGAAAAATGTAAACATTAACTGCTACTTCCTAAAACTGATAGAAATTAGTCCTATAACCATCTTTGCTGTCATATATATGATATATATATAATCATATATATGTATATGATTATCCCCCAACATTTTTTTAATCTTTTCTCCTTTCCCTCATCTTCAATGTTTATTCTTTATGTTCAGTTTCTTTCTGTTTTACCATAGCAATTATGGTTTTCAGACTTTATACTTCCAGGTTCTTGCATTAGTGAGATAATATGATTTTTGCACACGTGGCTCTGATTTATTTCACTTACGAGTATATGTACTCTGTTTTTGTCTTTGTTTTGTTTTTACTCTTTAAAAAAACCTCAAGTTCAGAAGTGGCTTTTTTTTGGGGGGGGGCTAGCTCAGGATTCCTTCAGGGCAGGTCTGATATGGCTTGAGCATCTGGGGATCGAACCTATTATGGACTAGTGGACTATATTAGGAGATTCTGCTGAATTCAAGTACTTACACTATTTAAATGCCAATAGAATGCCCATCTCTAACAAAACTAACCAAAAAAAAAAAAAGGATAGAAATGAACGACCCTTTTGTATCTGTATACTCAAAATAGTTAAGATACATATGCAGCTCCATTCTCTTAATTCAATGAATAGAGGGGTTTGTTATAACAGTGTTTGAGATAGGATATCATGTCTGCATCTTGTACAATGAATAACCACTCAGATAACAATATGCAATGCATTAATTATAGAAAATGTGCCAGTAATCAGTTGTGAAACTGTCTCACTGATATTTGTTTCTCAACAAAATTATTAAAAACATGCTTCAATTACAGAAATGAGAGACACAGACTCTGGTAAGAGAGAACGTCTCCTATTGGGATTTATGTTCAAATAGACAGCAACTAAACTTCTAATATAATTGCAAGAATTATGGTGGTAGTGCTAGGTATCTAAAACTGAAGAAAAATAAAAGATCATTATATAAACAGCTTCTAAAAATAAAAAAATAAAAATCTATTAAAAAAACTCAAGCAAGTATCTCCAACCACAATAAATGTATCTAAATTACCTTTATATAGTGTTTTCTAGTTCTAGGCCATCTATAAAAACTACCTGGATTCTATCAGCAGTGTTACCTGCTGCTTAAGTTAGTTACTCAAGCTCTAGCTGTTTTTTCTATATTCCAGACAGCAAGAAAGATGATTGCAAGAAGGAAAACAGGAAAAGTTTCAACAAAGTCATCAACCTCTAAGTACCTTCATTGGAAAGTTCTATAATAGTCCCTGGCAAAGATTTAACTTCACAGCTGCCACTATCCCTATATGAGCTGTACTAATGGATTACATTTTGGGTTCTTCTGTTATATTCCATTAAAACTTAAATTATGTTCTTTAACATAATTTATGGGTTTTTTTTTTGTTTTCAAGGTGGCATGCAGGGCCTTAAACATGCTAGGCATACACTCTACCATTGAGCTACACTCCAAGTCTATCTATAATATTTTTGAATGATTACACAGAAACATAAAACATGAAAACAATCTCTTATTTTGTTGATTAACAATATAATAATCACATATTAATCTTATGTCTATTATATACTCCTGAAAATACTTTCTAATCAATAAATTCATATATAAACTGCTAAGCTTTTAAATATTTTTGTAGCTGAATAATTTCTAGGTATCTCTGCCAAATTTTACTAGGAATATTTTATCACAAAAGTGTAGCAATAAAACCATGCATTCATTTTCTCTCATGAACTTTTTCCTTACAATTGACTCCTAGAAAGGAGTCAATATTTTAATAGCTGATAAGTGCTTTTGTATTCTGACTATAAGCAACTCCTAAAGGGGAGAGAATGGTGTGCAGCAACCATTACCTAATCACAATGCCTGTGTGAACACCTGTGTCTCTCTTTCTCCTGTTTACAAACTACTGGAAGCTAGGAGATGCTCGACAATATTTACCAAACAAATACGACTAACTGATAATTGCTGCATATCGCTCTATCTGCTTTTAAAAATGTATTTAGTACAGGGTCTACAGGGTCTCACTACACAAATCAGCCTCGTTCAGATCCTCCTGTTTTTAGCCGCCCAGGCGCTGGGATTACAGGCACACGCCACCACCCCCAGTCTCAGTCGCCATCTCAGTGTGCCCCGGGTGCGGGGCCGGCATGGCGCTCCAGGGACAGAAATCCCTGCGCTCTGCCTAAGCAGGCGATTTAGCTTGCTGAGCTCTCTGGATGGCCCTCGATCTGCTTTAAAGAGCCATAATTCGGATTTTCCTTAGAGTGTCATAACCCACCTTGAAGATAATCTCTCACTGCTTCCTGTATCATTAATGTCAGATGTGAAGTTAAATCTTGGCAAATGAATATTACGAGATCTCCAGTAGCTAGGAGAAGCCTGCATTTTCAATAACCACAAGGTTATGGCATTCCCTGAATTCCTGCCTCAAGAGCATTCTTTTTTATAAGAGAAGAATAAGCATTTATGGAACTCAAGTTTATTTTATTTCTAGAATTGCTATTGAAACCACTGAATTTATACTTATGATAAAATAATATGGAAAAACTGATTAAAATATAATGTTGAATCACTGGTCATTTAAGAGATTCAAATTAAAGTAACACCGACATTCCATCTTACCCCAGAAAATAAAAATGGCTATCAGGAAGTCAACAATACAAAATGCTGGTGGGAGTGCAGAGAAAAAGGAACACTTCTCTACTATTGGTGGGAGCGTAGACTGGTACAACCACTGAGGAAATCAGTGCCAAGATAACTTAAAGACTGACGGTCCATCTGACCCAGTTATTCCCCTCCTGGGCATCTTCCTAGAAGTATTAAAAGCATCACACTGCAGCGATATATTTGCACCCATGTTTATAGCAGCACAATTTGTAATAGCTACAACTTGGAGAAAACCTAAAGGCCCATCAGCCAAGGAATGGACAAAAATAGACAAGGTACTTTTATACAATGGAGTACTACTTAGCCAAAAGTAAAGATATACTGGAGACTTTTATTGGTAAATGCATGCAACTTGAGACCATACTCATAAGTGAAATAAAGCAGACTCATACGTGTAAATGTTGACTTAAGCATCATATTGTATCCCTAGTGTAAGAAGATGAAAGAATAAATAAGATCCAAAACGTACAATAGATATTGTGAAATGGGAAGAGACAGTTCAAAAGTTCCATGTTGGTGGAAAGGAGAAAAAAAGGAAGGGGAAAAGGAAAATATATGTATAACTAAGATAGTTGTGCTACTAATTTCTATTAGTGTATCATAAATAAAGGATTGTGTTTAAATTGTTTCAGCAAGTTTTCATGGCCGTATCTTGTAAGGTGAGCAACTACTTTGAAGATAATATTACATAACATATTTGTTGTTTTCCTACTATATTGTTTTGAAATTTTGTATTATTCTTGTTTTGCTCTTTAAAGTAAAAAATAATTAAAATATAATGTTGAATGAAAATGAATATATCTTTTGACTTCTACCTTCTCTAAATATATTTTAATTAATTAATTATTTTATTTTACAAACTGCAAATGTCATCTTGTTTTACAATTTACATATATTTTATTATTAGAAATGTTTATGTTTATATTATCCATGCTATAGAGTGTACTATAAAAATAAACCCTAACATCACTTCAGTTTTAGCTCACCTGTGTTAATCTGTATTTGATATATGCAGTTTTCATAACACTTTTTATGTGTTTATCAACATTTGAAGTATCTATTTTTATAATACTTTTTCTATATATTACATTTCTAATATTTTGTAATTCTTTAGGTAAATAAATTCATCATTACTGCAATTACTGCAGAGACTTGGCAAATACCCACATTTGTTTGCACTTGTGCTCTCATGGCTCATTTTAAAATATGAGCCCACCTAAATTGAATTTTTTGAAATGTTTCTCTGAATTGTTTTCAAACATTGAATTTACAGGGATCATTGTATATTTTATGTGCTAAATAGCAAAGTTTTGAATCTCAATAAATTTCTTAGCTTATACATTTCTTAACCATTATAATTTCTTAACCTTTAAAATTGGGAATTTTTTAAGAGAAAAGTGGGTCTGTACATGTCATGTGCTAGCATACTGCCTTGCCCACACCACTTAGTTCCCTGCAGTCCTTTCCCTAAAAACTGACCATTGTGTTATGTTCTGGAAAAATAAATTTAAAATAGTTTCTTGATGTTTGCTTAATCAATTGTTTCTGGATTGTCTCTATTGAAAGCAAGTGCTAATATTCAATTATCTGTCCAATCTCACATAACTATTTCTGTTAATCTGAGCAACAGATTTGATGATAAAAATAGGTAATGTAACAACCATTGCTAATTTGTTATTCTTGTTTTGGAAATCTGTAACATATGTATTGTTGTATGTTACGCTGTTTCTGTCTTTGTTTCAGCTATTTGTTTTTGCTTTTGGTTTTACTCTTCAAAATAAAATAAAATTAAAAATAAGTAAATAAATAAAAATAAAGTTCCAGATAATTCTGTCATTCAATACTTACATCTTTAATTTGACCAATTTAGAGGTGCTTTGTAGCTACTAAATTTTTGGAATTAAAGTTATACAATCCTTAGTTTCACATAGAGACAGGATTTATTACACTGGTACAAGGATAGAAATATGACAGGTATAGCATTAGCCTTAGTAGATAAATTTTTCCATAATTTTCAAAACATTTGGAGTTGATTTGTACCTATTCCTGGGACACTGGCAAAGTTTGTAAGACTCTGGATTTAGTGGAAACATTTAACTGAAGAAAGCTTTTGAGAGGTAAACATTCATTTTTCTTTGCATTTAGTTCCCAAATGGAGACAAATAGCTTAAAAGCAATATTAACCTCCATGTACTTGGGCTATTTATCTTCATAAGGAACAGTCTGAAAACGAGAAAACAAAGCCTATAAAAATGATTTTATTTAATCACAAAAGTATATCTCACCAAAAATCTTTAGTTATTTCCTTAGGGCTTAATTCTAACCTCAGTAACTCATGCACAAATTCTATGGACGTCAGTGGGAGCTGTGCATGTGGAACTCTGGGCCAAATTTGGTTGTCATGGATGAATTAGTCAAAGCAGGCATTAGATCAATTTCTAAATTGTAAAGTACTCTCATTCTGTAATCTTTGCCATCTTTCCAAATTTATTGACCTAATTCAGTAATAATTATTGAAACTCCACAATGCACAACAAACCACAATTTCATGCATGCATCCCAGAGTCACTGAACTTAAAACATTTACCTTTCCGCATAAATGTTAATAATCTTGCAGTAATATTTCATCATCGTGAGAAGAGAGTATTGTGACATACATCAGGACAGGGTCAATTCCACTTTAGGAAAAATGCTAACATCTTAAAAGTCATCCGTTCAATTTGGCTTATTATTGCATTTTTCTAATCATGTTACAGGACAGTAATATGATTTAACTAGTGTCAGAGCTATTTAGGTAGGCTTAAAATATTTATTTAAAATCAAGATAGATAGGTGAAAATGTGTATCATCCCTTCAGTTCTAAAACTATGATTATGAAAATCTGTATTAGAAATTGTTTACCTGATTAACCTTAATGTGTCATTGTTTTTCCTTGTGAGAGAAAAAAAAATCTTCAAATGATATGAAACTTTTTAAATAAATCCTCCTTCCCGCAGGGCTTACCCCTAGGTATGTGTTGAATTGGTAAATTGAATGTTGAATTTCTTGTATAACATAGGCTAAGCACTGGCTTTGCTAGGGGTTTCCATGGAGCCTGGCTTGCCTCATCTGAAGGTGGCCCAAAGTGACTCACTGGCTTTACTTGAATTTCATTTACTATTGTTTTCCTTAAAAGCAATGCAATGAGCATCTACAGACATCTTGGTAGATTCCATTATACCCATACTCAAACTACAGGGAGCCACAAGAGTCTCGAGATGAGCTGCCCACCATCAGCTTGATTTATGTAGCCTGGTGTGGCTTCTGCATTTTTAGCCTTCTTGGTAGTGCTGGTGCTGGTCATGCTCAGATCTCACTGGGAAATGACTCACTGACTCTAGAAAGCAAAAGCAGATTTGGCAAAGAAGTGCATGCTATGCTTGGAGGGCCAGGAAGGCAGTGCATGCACTGTTGCTTCCATCAGTCAGACAAATTCAGAGAAAGCATAGTTAATGGGACCTAGTAATGTCATCTGGTTCATTGAAGCATTCAGGAAATAGGAAGCGATCAAATATTATATTGTGCAAAAAGTGCCATTCTGATACTATGGATCATTGTGATGATTTAATGTAAAACAAGCCCTGAGAAGCTCATGTGTTCTGAAGTGGGGCTTTTGGAAGGTGATTGGTCATGGAAGTCAACTCATCAGAGGACCAATCATTGATGAGTTCATAGCGCCTGCACTGTAAAGATGTGAGGCCTTGTTGAAGGGCCTGGGTTGCCAAGCACGTGACCTAGAAGGGTCCATTCTTCTCTCGCACTCTCTTGTTCACTTGCTTTCGCTTCCTCCCTGACTCGCTCTGTTTCCTTTAAAATGCCCTCTTGCCACGATGCTTCTGCCCTGGAGCTAGCTGACGATGGATCTCTGTCTCACAAGCCAGAACACAACCTCTCCTTTCAGCTGCAGGTGTTAGTTCTGTGGTTCCAACAAGAAAGTTGGCCTATTATGATGCAGCGCCGCTCTCCACGACTGCAATGGGCTGAATCACCCATTCCTTACCTCTTGTTCTAAGTCCCAGTGCCTCAAAATGTAACCATATTTGACTGTAGGTTCTTTATACAGGTAATTAATTTAGAATGAAGCCAATCAAAGTTGGCCCTATCCTACGATGACTCATTCATTATAAATCTTATGAACTTCATAAAATTTAAGTGGATTTTTGAGAGTGGAAAGGGAAGCCATTAGTATACTAGAATTTATGATGGGATAACAGGTAGAAATGCAGACTGTCCTGCCAAGCTGAAAGCCACAGTCACCCTAAGTGTAAGGCATATGCACTGGATTGTAACTGCACAAGCATTTTACCCCTAGTGTTATGTGGCCTCACGAAAGAGAGTTCAGTTGAAGATAAAGTAAAGCAGCCTTTCAGACTTCCTCACTTCGAAAACAGTGGTTTGTGACTATTGAACTTCAGTGTGATTACATTTTTTGCCAATATAAAAAATACATTTAAAGACTTCCAGTAACGGCAGCAGAGTAAACCAGTTAGGCAAATTATTTTCAGAGTTAACATGATGACATTTGCATTACAATGTTCCTACTACTCATGGTACCCAGAAGTGTACAAGAGTGGCGGTATTCTTGGAAAGCCACAGCTGAAAGGTAGGAGTTGAGAGTTTGTACCAGTTGAGAGTCTGTACAAGCTTCTCGGTCCCTAGGTTATCCTGAGGAAAAGCACACAGACTCATGGTCCCAGCTTGGCATGGTAAAGAGAGCTCGGGGCCCTGGAAAAAAGCTGTTAAATATCTAACACCAGACACAGTCATTAATTGGGGTGCCTCTGAAAAGTGTCTGCAGAGGAGGGAAGAGTTACAGGTTCCTAGTTTCCTCAGCGCACAAATTTCCTGAAACTTATGCCCATTACAGCAGCAAAATATGGACTTCTCACCTTGGTTAAAGATGGCACAAGGAATGCAGTATTAAAAGAGACACTGGAAGTTTAAGTTGAAATTTCTAAGAGAGAAAGTGAAGCTCAGAAAACAGCCAAACCTGAGTATAAACTCTTGCTAAACCCAGACAGACCTCTCAGGTGGTCAGCATGGAAGACTTAGGTGGTACTGGGAGGAGGGGTTAGCAAGAAGATGCTGGGGAGAATTCCAGAGGGTTTATTTCTGAAAGGCTTTGTTTCATGGAGAGAAATTATGTGCATTTTGCTGCTTTTTTAAATAAATTTTAAAAACATCTCCTAAATCAGGTATCACAACACAGAAATACAAGTTGGAGGAGAAGACAGAAGTTCCAGGGTATTTTCCAAGGGCAAGGATTCCATAGAGAGTAGGAATCATGGAGCTTGAACATCAACTTTCCTAAGTGCTTGCACAGTCACCAAAGCACAGGGTAGATGAACAGCCTGAGGAAAAAACCAGGGTTTAAGGTTGATTTTAGACAAATTCACTGCCTATGTAGAACTAAAAGTGAAACAAGACTACTCCCCTGTTACCTTGAAAATACATGGATAGGAGTAGAAAAACACACAGAAGGCAACAGGGCCCATGAAGACATGAGGGGAAGGTGGCAAATCACCTCCTGTCTTGCTAACACTTCTGTGGCCACTAGGAAGTGGCACTTCGGAGTGCAACTGTCCCCTTCCCTATGAGATGTTTGAATTTTAAGAAACTGTCTAACTTCTCTGTCCTTTCTATTTGAATGCTGAAGTGACAATGACAATAGTACTTTGGTTCAGTATTTTGTGGATTAAATGAGTTAATATGAGCAAGACATTTATAAAGAGAAGAGCAACATGTTACCTGCTCAGACAATGGTAATATCATTTGGAGACAATAATGAAGTCCTCCTTCCAACACTTACGCATGACCCCAAGGTAAAAAGAGAGGTCACATAGAGAGATCCTGAGCTTATTGAAAGCATATTGAATTGATCTTAATAACATGAAATTGCAGAGTAACAGACAGGCAAAAAGTAAGTTATGTTGATAAATATAGTGACTAAAGTTGAATTGGACTGGTGCCCACTGCTTGCAGAGGGTAGATGCTCACTCACTTATGCTGTTCATTCATCTGAGATAGCCTCTGTATCATACTTTTTACAGTCTATTTTAGAAGCAGTTTAATTTTAAATATGACTTAATCTTTTATTGATATAAAATCTGGAAAGGTCTCATTTAAAAATTTGTTTCTTTTTTTTTTTAATCTAAAATTATGACATTCAAGGCTGGGCGTATGGTTTATAAAATTTATGAAAACTGTTTCACTTCCATTCATTAAGTTTGAAATTTTCATGTTTTAAAAATGTTTTGCTCCCTTGACAGTTCCTGTGCTCCATTTCGTTCACCTCCATGCATTTCCTTCCCAATCCTTCCTGATGATTCTCAGTCCTTCCCGATCCTTCCTGATCCTTTTGGTGCTATGACAGTGAGTAAAGTGCATTGTCTCTTCTTGAAGGTCTTGCACACAACAGAGAAGCCAGCAGACAGCTTCTTATGTAACTAAAAGTCTTGGCATCATTAGGCAAGGGCAGAAAGGAGTAGTAATAGCATTTAATATGGTGTTATCAAAGGAGTAGAAGGAATCCTCTTTTACCAACCCCAGAAAGAATGCAAAGTAGTTTCTGAACATATGGTAGAGAAGGAGAAATTCTAGGAGCAGTGAAGAATCTGTATGAAGTCACAGCACTACCAAACAATAAGGCCTATTGAGGGAATTAGGCCTTAATCTTAAATTCTGAGTTTAAGCATAATAGAGCATAGCAAGTAGGAAGATGAGCTCTCATGGGAAGAAGAGCTTCACATCAGACTTTTATTTAATTTGTGTGTATTGAGAAACTGAAATAATGCCCCAAAGGAAAATTGAGAAAGGACAATAAATTTAAGCATACCACAACAGGGCTGGACAACTGGTATGCTCCGCCAGGGTGGGGATACGTAGATGTGAAGCTACACAAAAGCTCAAATATTCTGAAGAACAAATCTGAAATTTCTGGCTTAGATTGACAATGGCTATATTAATAGAAAAAAGGGTAGCTTGAGGTGGGAGACGCTAAGCCTACACTTTCATGTTTGGACCTCAGACTTCTGTGGGATATCTACATAATACTCGCATTTAGGATGTTGGAAAACATGAACTTGACATTCAGAACTGAATTATGGGATGGACACATGGATTTGGAAAATTCTGAGTGTAGGATGAGACAAGCAGAGCTTAAGGGACAGAGGCCTATGTTTAAAATTAAGCAAAGAAGAGAAAATTTATCAATGGAACTGTTTAGTCAGGATTCTTCCGAAACCAGAACCAAAATGGTGTGTGTGTATATGTGTGTGTGTGTGTGTGTGTGTGTGTGTGTCCATGTGCACATGTATATGAGGTTTAAGGAACTCGTTCATATGATTTTGAAGACTGACAAGTCCAAAACATTTAGGCGAGGCAGAAAGCCTGCAGACCCAGAGAAGAATAGCTTTTGGAGTCTGAAGTCATTCTTCTGCCAGTCCTTTCTTCCCCTTGAAAGAGAGAAGCATTTTTTACATTAAAGTCTTCAACTGTTTCAATGAGGCTCACCATTGGATGAACAGGATGTTCATTACTCAAAGGCAACTGATTTAATCTCACCCAAAATAACTTTGCTGAAACAGTTGGAGTAATACTTTATCAGAGGCTAGATACCATGGCCTGCCCAAATTGACACATAAAATCAATCTTCAGATAGTACAGAGGATTTGATAATGCAAAGAGATGAAGAGGGAGAATAGTCTACTGGACTATATTGGACTATTTTGCTAAATTCACACACCTACAATATTTGAATGGCAATGGAATACCCATTTCTGACAAAACTAAAAAAAAAAGGAATATAAATGAAGGACCATTTCGTAGTGAAAAAAGATATATATCTGTATATACAAATAAGTTAGGATAGATATATAGCTACTTTCTCTTAGTTCTATGAGAAGAAATATTTGTACTAATAGTGTTTAGACAAGATATCATGTCTGCATCTTGTACTAT
>NW_004524733.1:1129316-1131427 GCF_000260255.1 Octodon degus
AAAGCAAAATGTTGAGAAGTTAACAGGAAGTGAGTAAAGTGGAGACTGTGTTCTAATAGTGCCACTAGATATTCAGCTAGCATACAGAAGAGCAGCTACAGAGCTTCCAACAAGAGGGAGAGAGGCTGAAGGGGAAATGCTTGCAGTGAGACTTGGAAGGAAATAAAAATAAATTTGCTGAGATTAATACCTGGGTACTTATAGTCAGTGTGACTATATCTCAACATGTTAACACTGCAGTTGTAACTACAACTTAACAGAGATCCTTAGGAACACAATATATTCATCATAGAGGATGATTTAAGAGAGAGCTGAATTTATGAGGTGTTTAAGGAAGAGGGCCGTATTTTGGATGCCTATTGATCTTAGATCTCTCAAACAAAATCATACCAAGTTGCATCTTCTGCAAGGTAGATGGGATGAAGAGTGGCAGCCATAGGAGAGAATAGAGTACTTATTAAACATCATTTCCCCAAATCATTTTTCATTATTAAAAATTTAATGGGAGACATTTAATATTCATAAACAAATTTTATTAATCTTCTCATTCATTTTCCGTCTTCTTATAACTAACTTTTTCAGATCCACAGAAAGTGGAGGGATGATGATAGCATGAAATCTTCTGTGATTCAACAAACATATCATTGCTAAGCTCAGAGGGTCGGTATCCAGGCCAGGGTTCTTTCTTTCACTAAATCGATTGCAGTCTAAAAATATAAAGAAAAAATATCTATCACAATGTATACACAAGATAATCTTTTCTTTATGGTAGCCAACTGCTATGAATTATGTCATAATTTAAATTCTATGGCCTATTACATTGATTTCTTCCCAAAATTTATCACAAGCAAAATAAACTATACTTCCAGTCTCAGGATTTCATGCTATAAATATATGCAAAAATGTAAAGTCTTCCCTCTTATGATTTATAATGTATTTGACACATTTTTGGCAGTTTCCTCAAAACAGATTTTGAAATGTTGCAAAAGCTCATCTAATTTGAAACAGGAAAATAATCTCAGTTGTTCTGCTTGACTTGGGCAACCAGTTGCTTTGTTCCATTTGAAAAATATATTTTTACTATAACTGGCTATGGCCACTTCATCTAATATATCTTATTACTTTGTGGGAAAATAATTATTGCAGGAGATTGTTTTTAATTTAGAGATGAAAACTTTCAATGTAATAGGGAAACTAGTTCAATTTGCTTAAAGGTTATTTTTTTATGTGTGTAGTACAGGACCTACAGGGTCTACAGGGTCTCACTACACAGATTGGACTGGTGGAGACCCTTCCTGTTTTTCAGCCTCCCACGTGCTGGGATTCAGGTCCTCACCACCATGCCCAGTCTCAGTTGCCTTCTCAGCACACTCTGGGGGACGGGCCTGCATGACAGGCTGGGGATCTGAGCTATCTGGCCAGCCCTTGCTTATAGTTTTTGAACAATATCAGATCAGGAGATATTATTTTTTGAAATATTTACAATTGGAAGATTTAAAAATAAGGCTGGTACTGGTACTGAATGATTTTCAGTGTTTTATCTAGTTTACTGTTTTGATAGGTGAGGTGGGTTGTAGCATTGTAGATCTCCTTGTCTTTCCCTTGGTCTTGAATAAAGAACAACAGTTTAATTTATTCTGATTTCCGAAGGTCAAGGGACAGAGTTAAATGAAAGGCATTAAAAAGTACTCAGGTTGTGTGAACTTATTCCATATATACATCTATCTCCTAAATTAGGTGCGACTAAATTGATTGACGTAAAATTATATTTTGTATGTCAAAGTTGTAGAATAATCACAGTTTTATGTAGCTGAACCTGAATGTATTCTCAGTCTAATAAAGAAATAGACACATGGACCTGTGAAATAGCTCAGCAGACTAAAAGCCTACTTAGGCAAGGGCAGAGGGTGGTTTTCGATCCTCAGCACCACATGCTGTGTTAGCCCTGCCCCCAGGGACACTGAGCTGGCCATTGAGACTGGGCCTGGTGGTACACGCCTGTAATCCCAGCACCGGGGAGGCTGAGAATGGGAGAATCACTAGGAGTCTGAGCTGCACAGTGATACCCTGTACCAAACACATTAAAACCAAAAACTATATACATATTATAT
>NW_004524733.1:1131757-1134192 GCF_000260255.1 Octodon degus
AGGAAAATTAAATGCCAAAATCAGACTTTCAGAAAAGTTGTACTTCCAAATGTCTCAAAATTCACTGATAGGCAGTACTTTTATTTATATTTAATTGTGCCCCAATCAAGTAAACAAAAGGAAAATATGTCACCTAAAAGAGACCCCAAAACTCTAATTGAGAATGCTTGAGCAACAAAATAACCAAAGCAGCACTGAATTATACATGCAAGTATAATTATAATGGTATTATAACTATATAATTATAGCTGTTTTGTATACAATATAGGTCCATTTATCTATGGACCTATATTGTATATAAATAAATGATGGGCTAAATAAGTAGAGAGGGGAAATAAATCTGTGAAGAAATCAAGCCTATTTATATACATATCCTACCCTCTGTTCTCAACTCTTAAAGACAGCTGAAAATTGTGATTTGCTTTCAGTGAGAAAAGTATATTATGGAAGAAAATAACTTCAGAGTCAAAAAACTCTGACAATAATATCACACATCCAGTGGTCAGGGCTCACCTCGGTGGTGATAGGTCATACTGCTAGTGTATCCCTCAATATGAAGTGATGAGCATAGTATTTTATCTTTGTGATCTTCCTCACCGGAACTCATAACCCCTGTCTAGTCATGAGGCGACCATCAGACAAATCCTGACTGAAGGACATTCTACAAAATACCTGATTAATACTCTTCAAAGCTGTGAAGGTCATAAGAAAAAAAAAAAAAAAAAAAGGAAGTTCACGAAACTGGTGAAGTCAAGGAAAGCTAAAGAAGACAGAGTAAGTGCCTGAATGTGCTGAACTGGAAAGGACTCTGGAACAGAAATAGAGCATTATAAGGGCCAGAAGTATAGCTCAGTGGACTAAGCGCTTGCTTAGGTAAGCACAGGGACCAGGGTTTGATCCTTGGCACTGCATGCCATGCTGGCCCTGCCCCCATGCATGCTGAACTGGCAATAGAGTCCAGGCAGGGTGGTGTGTACCTCTAATCTCAGCACTAGGGAGGCTGGAAACAGGAGGATCACTACAAGTCAGAGCTGCATAGTGAGACTCTGCACGTGCTCACACACACACACACACACACACACACACACACACACATACAAATACCTTAAAAAAAGGAAATAGAGCATTATATAAAAAACCAGAGAGATTGGAATGAGGTATGATTATTAAAACCAAGCATCTATATTAGGGATTAAGTATGACTTTAAGGAGCACGCTTACATATGCTCTAGTGAAAAGTACATATACTGTGGAACTAGCTATGAGGTATAGTAAAATCTGTGCTATGTTTGCAACTATAAGGACGTCAGTCAAATCATTTTTAAATATATTAAAAGTTTAAAAAGCCAATCACTAACACATTGTTACTGTAGTGCAAAAAATAAAATATTAATTTTTCTTGTAGAAAGACAGTCTACTTACATTTTTTATTAGTGATAGACTATAATTACTTTAAGGACTTAAAATTGGTAAAGGCTATTTTGAATAAGACATGTCTTAAACATCATATACATTATTAGTAACATTTGTAACTTTTTATTTTAAAGAGAAGAAAACAAAAACAAAGATGATCAAAACAACAGAAAACAAAGATGATCAAAACAACCGGATTTCAAAACAAGATAATAGGAAATTAACAATGGTTGTTACAATTACACATCGTTGTCTTCAAAGTAGTTTTGTTAGGAAGCAGAGTTTATGCATCACTTGCTATAACTTACAAAAAACCATAAATATTGCTGATGTCTAGGGACTTCAAAAGAAAATAAAGATTGAGTAAGGCTTGAAAATAACTCAGTGCCTTAATATACCAGAAAATAAATTACTGAGAATAAGAAAAATATGTCCACAGTGTGAATTCTTCTGCGAGTTGTTCCTGGCTCTACACTTACCCTCCCAATCTAGCTGCAGGTTGCTCTGAGGAGCTCAATATACAAAGCTGAAACTAAAGAGTTATTTCTCAGCATGATTGTAAAGCATTTGCCAACTAAAGGAACTGAATGACCACTAACTACATAAATAATTATAATACATTCTACTTAAATTCTAATTAGCCATTTCAGAAGTTGCAAACAACGTAAAAATTGAGATAAAGCAAAACTGTTTCTGTTTCAAGTGTTGAGAAACACCCGAGTTCTTTGCTTTTAGGTACTGATGGCCAGTGTTTATTTGTTCAGTATCACCAACTTGATGGTGCTCCTCGTCAAGCCCAAGCTGTATAAGCCCAAGGTTATTTTTTCAAGCTTTCTGTTTCATAGAAAATAAACAAATGTAACACTTTCAACATCTATACAAGGATCACTTGAGATATTTTCAAAAACTTCTAACATAATCAGAATGGCCAGTAAGACTTTCTGAAAATTCAGATGAAATTCGAATATATGGAGAATTGTTTAATACCTACATGTTTAAAATTTATCAAATAATGTCTCAAA
>NW_004524733.1:1143642-1148839 GCF_000260255.1 Octodon degus
TAGTGGGTTATCCATAGGACTGGCAATGTCAGAAGTTGTTGACTTGAGCCTCTTACAGCTCAGCCTATTAATATGGTTTTACTTTTTATACCTTGTTTTTATACTTTTCGGATGGATGGCTAACCCCAAGATAAAGCAAAACCTATGTAACAAGAAATGCAACTTTTGTATCTGCCACGGACAGTCAAGTCTCCTCAGGATTTATCCTGAAACCCTGTACCGCACTTTTTAGATCCTTTGTCAGTGTCAGCCATATGGATGAGTCACAGCCATTGCTTGACCAATTTGCTATCTGTGAAAGCTTGAGAGAAGGTTTTCTCTCCATGTGACTCTCCTTAGGCACACTCTGCATTGTCAATCCCTCTCCTCTGTGGCCTCATAGTCTCCTTGATGAGAAAATTTGGGACATCACTGAGTTTCAGGATGTTACAGTTCAGGTTCTCCTAGGTACTGAGTCATCATTGACCTTGAAAGGCTAGGGCCAAAATGTTGGCTGTCCTTGTGGCCCTTCTTTTTCTCTAATTTTTGGTCTGAAAACTTAAGTTGTTAACCCTCCAGAAGAAAAGCTTAATAATATTATTACCCTAAAACATAGGCAGTTGAGCTTAACTTCACTATCTGTCTAAATATCAAACATCTTAGACATAACATGGAAGATTTTAAATGGCAATAGAATATTTAAATAGCAATATTTAAATGGCAATAGAATACCCATCTCTGGCAAAATTAAACCCAAAAAGAAGATAAAAATGAAGTACCATTTTGTATCTCTATATATACAAAATAGGATAGATACACCTAATTTCTCTTAATTTAATGAGAAGAAAGATTTGTACGAATAGAGTTTGGGCAGGATATCACATCTGCATCTTGTACCATGGATAACGACTACGAAGATAACAATATGCAAAGTATTGATTATTGAAACTGTCCTACTAATTGGTTTTGAAACTGTCTCATTGCTATTTGTTTCTCAATAAAATTAATTTAAAAAAGAATAAAAGGAACAAAAACATGTTTTAGTAAAAAATAAATACAAATGTGTAAACAAAATTCATTTTTAAGGACTAATAAGCCAACATAGAATACAATTTATAAAATGAAACCTTAAAATAGCAGTAAAACCAAGATGATATACAGAGATACATTACATAAAATTTCAAAAGGTTGCTTAGGAATTTATTTTTTATTTTCATTGTTTTGATAGCAGGGATCAAACTCGGAATCTTGTGCTTGCCAGGCAAGCACTTACTCCACTGAGCTCTCTCCCTGGCCCTTGGAACTTTTAAACTACTATTGATATTCATACTGAAGTATTGGAGAGGAGAACTAGGGAGAGGTTGATTAAGCCATGCTATGTTATTGTTCCCAGAAGATGTTCTGGTGTTCTACTGCAAATTAAAATGTAGTGTGCATCACAAAAAAGCTAGAAATAAGGACTTTGAATGTTTGCACCACAAGGAAATAGGATGAAATGAAAGGAGTGATAACCTGCTGAGGTAAATTTGCTCATCCTGATGTAAACATTATATAATGTTACATGTATCAAACTGTCTAATGGAGGGGGCAGGGAGATGGCTCAGTGGAATAAGTGCTTCCCTGGCAAACACGAGGGTTTGAGTTAATCCCCGGTTCCACAAAAAAAAAAAAAAAAAAAAAAAAAAAAAAAAAAAAAAAAAAAAAAAAAAAAAAAAAAAATCAAATTTTATAATTAACAGGAAATACCATCAAAATTTTTATATGGAAGAGCAAAGACCTAAAATTTGTAGACATTTTTAGATGGAAAAAAGTTATCTAAGACTTACATAAAAACAAAGTTATAAATCACATTTGGTAAGAGTTCAAATAGATAATCTAGAAAAGAATCGAAAGTCCTTGAACATGCTGACACATGGAGTTAGATTCCTGCTAGCAGATCAGTGAGAGAAATTATAGGTTATTTCATGAAAAGATGCTTGGACATTTATCTCCCTTTAAGAAAAAAGTGAACCTACTTGTGTTTACCTCACGCCACACGCCAAAATCAGTTTCAGATGAATAGAATACTTAACTTTAAGTGATGACAAAGTTTTAAAGGAGGAGGGGGTGGGAAGAGGAGGAATCCAGAAAGGAGGCCTTTGTCACTTAAAGTTGGGCAAGAATTCTTCAACAAATTCAAAATTTGTAAATAAAAGAGTGATCAATTGCATGAAGAGGGGCTTCTCCAGAGGAAACCCTAATGGCCTTAAACACAGGGTGGACAGGGCTGGAAGCCAGGGGCTAGATGTTAGCATCACAAATGGATTTTGCATGCAGCCCACAGGGAAAAATGTAAAATGCTACCAACCATTACTGGAAGAAGGTAGGGAAAATGGAAATTTGTCAACTGTTTGTAGAAACATTAGTTTCTGAAAATAAATTTAGTAAGCATTATGGTATTATTTTAGACTTTATGTGTCCATATTCTATGACTCAGCAATATCATATTAGTAATATATTTATATCCCTGTGTTTCATTGAAAAGTATCATAATCCACAATAAGAATATAGTACGCATAGATGGTATATATAAAACATAGAAATATTTTTAAATAATACATATCCTTACTATGTGTTATAAACTCTGATATTTTCTATGTTATTCAAAGGCACTTCCTAAAGAATACTGATTTTGACCCAGTGAACTCATTTTGTAATATGCTATGGGACCACAGCTCCTAGTTTCAAAAATACTCTTCTAGAGAAACTCTGAGCCATAGATCCCAAAAGAAATATATTTAAAATTTCTCATCAGTGTACTGTTTTAGTAGAAAAAGATGGAAATAAATAACCACTAAAGGAGAACATACTAGTATATTATCCCAATTCAGAAAGTTAATCACTCCAATGGGTGCTATATATGCCTATTGTAAGTCCACAAAGTCCAGGAATGTTCAAAACAAGCACCAACAGTTGGGATAAGGATTAGCAAATAAAGGACATAGAATTATTATACTACATGCCTGGTAACTTACTTGCCAATGAACTTCTAGGAAACTGGTAAATTCCAAGTTATACTCAGAACAAATACCTTTTTGTAGGCTCTAAGCAGATCTGGTTGTGATCAGACTGAAACCTGTAGCCCTGAGCCTGGTCAGAAGCTCAGAGCTCATGAGAACGTTCTGCGTCTTCTACTAAATTATTTTCTTTTTCTGGGCAGTTTCTATCCCTCAAGGAGGGAATTCTGTCAAAATAAGTAGAACCTAGCACATGTGTGTTTGCCCAGGTATATTCCATATCATGTTGATGCTTATCAACATGAAATTATCTAATTCAACCTAGCTATCTTCAGGTTTTTTTCTTTTTACTTTTAGAAAATCAATTATTCTGGAGGCTGAGGCAAAAGGTTTGTTGCCAGCTAAAGACTAGCCTTGGCTACAAAGTGAGCTCAAGGCCAACCCGAACTGCATAGCAAGACCTTGTCTCAAAAAGACAAAATAAAGTAAAATATGATGTAAAAGTTTATAAATATTATTTAAAAACAACTTAAATAAGATATAATGTTTATACATTACAATTATACAATTTATAGATGCAATAATGGTGAGATTCTTCTTCTAGGAAAAAGTCTGTTGTGCTTATCTGAACTAGTAGCCTTTCCTGCAAAAAAGGGGAGGGTGAAAAGCATTTTATCAGTGTGAAGAAACAGCCTGTGTTGTCACCACCAGAGGAAACCCAAGGAAATCTAAGAATATCAGAGAAAAAAAAAAAAAAAACAGAGGGAAATCAGTATAGCAAACAGTGACAAAAATACTCACAAACTTAACAACAAAAAGACAAAAAATAATATGACCATTAGAATCTCAGACTCCTACCTCTCAGTATGCATTTACTGAGTATGGACAGTCAGGGCCGGTCACCTCTGAACCTTCACCACTTAGTGAAAGAAGAGATGAATATGTTTGTGTTAACAGTTAAGAAGGAGAGCGCCTGTGTGACTAGGCCTGGGGCTGCAGCAGGAGGCAACAGGAAAGCAATGCTTTATTTATTCAACACTCATTACTGGGCCTGGTGTAGGAACAATAATATTCAAGGTTGCAGAGACAAACTTTGTGCTTGTAAGAATTGTTGCAGTGAAGACAGAATCTCAAAGTATAATTATTACATCACCAACTAGAGGGACAGAAAGAGTTCATGATGGAAGAATCCTCAGAATGGAGACAGGGAACGAAAGACAGAGGTCAGGAGAAGTGGTGGTGGCTTGGGTGGAGTTTTAATAGAGAATAATCATAAAATCTTTCTGTTTGAAGATTCGGGAGGCCAAATCTTAGAAGGAGATTACAAATACAAATAGGTAAACAAAGTACACACATGGTTTGGAAGACTTGACCAGTCATTACCCACAATCTCTTGCTCCCAGAACTCTAGAACCACCCTTCCTATGATTTTACCTCCAAAGTTCTTATCTAGTCTAATGCAGCTTGTACTCAGGCAAGCAAAATGAAAATTTTAACAGCTATTCTGAATTTAACTTTTTAGAGTTTTTCTTATGTGTTTTTAACATCAATTGATTTTTCTGTAATTTTGAGCTAAGCTGGCCTAGCAAGTTTAACATGGTATCTGGGTTGAGGCATAGTCGAGACCTAGTCATTGTTATTGTAAGGAAACAAAGGAGTCATGTGAGCAAGTACATCCGTATACCACTTATCTGGGTAGACTGCCTGTGGTGATGATATGAAACACGATGGGTCCATCTGATTGGAACCTAGTTTGGGAGGACTCCATGTTCCCTCCTTCTTCCCTAAGTAAAGACTCAAGATATTCATTACGCCATGAATGCCATCATAGTAAACCAATCATGACGCTTACTTTTGGGACATGTTCCAATTCTAGTAGACACTATTGGCTGATAATAAATCATACATACATTTTGAGCTTCTTTTAGCAAAGACAGACTTGTTGGACCTTCATCGTTAGCTTGCAGACCTTTATTAATATAGCAAGCTGCTGCTTAGGTAACCTTGGTCATTGATATTTCTGGAAGTGCATTTGCAATTTCTTCTCTAATGGCCAGCAGTGTAGTGCATTTTCTGTGATACATGACAACCTTCAGGATCTCCCATACAAAGGTAATAGCATCGGTTGAAAAAAATAATATTACTTTTCTTTTCCTGAATGTGTATACACGCTTTTGGCCTTCTCTCTTTCCGTCTCTTTCTCTGTCTTTCTGTTTCTCTAT
>NW_004524733.1:1148939-1150128 GCF_000260255.1 Octodon degus
CAACACATTTGGGGGGCAATTCTGACATGTTAAACTTGCTTGCTCAATTGTAAAGAAAAAAAGGAGAAATTGGAGAAGTGGGGCTATTTGCTTTGACTTAAAAATAATGTGAGCTTTTGATCAAAGATTCATCCTAATATAATTGCATTTGTTTAGCGTCTCGCCTATTTTTATATCTTTAATGTACAATTATACAAGTCATTAAGAAAAGCAACAAATGAGTGATTTTAATATTCCATTGGAAATATATTACAATTCATGCTAATGTTAATGATTTTGTGCCACAAGAATGCTTTACACCTCAAGGAAAAGAAAATGTAAAGCACCACAATACATTTTGCTTTGACATTAAGTGTTAAGTACCTGAGGAAGGAAACATGAGAACGTGTTGCCTAGAAATAATTTATAGGGTGAAATTTGGAGAACAGAAATGCAATAGTTTAACAGGAATTTATCACATCCTTCCCTCAGTGTTCACCACAACAGACCCCAGCCAAAGGTGTGCAAATTGCTTATTATAGCGAGCCTTTCTGGAGTAAACCCAAAATAGCACAGCCAGCTCCATCAGGGACAGCTCTGATCTTCCGCTAAGAGAGAGATACTGGAGTCCAGGGGAGCAGTTCTTTGCTGAAAATGAAGCTTAATGCAACTGAATAGTTTTCCTACAAGCATTGACAGCTCTCTCAGCTTTCATCTATGCCTGTGCTACCCCAAGTGTGGTCCTCAGCGCAGCAGCATCAGGGCACCTAAGGTTTCGTTTTAAAAAACCAAAACTCTCAGGCTTCATTCCAAATGGGTTCTGAATACTTCATTCTCATACTGAAATCAGAGAAAGACTGACTTACAATTCTTGCCTGTATATTGTGTAGAATTAAATGGGGAGATTTAAAAACATTAGTGGCAAGAGCTCACTCCAGGACAATTAAATGATATCTCTGGGTTGAGAGCCAGACATCAATATGTTTTGAAGTATAGTTACGCGTTGAAATTGTCTGAAAACCAAGACCAGGTCAATTTAATCTATTTATTCTGTAACATCTGAGACACTTTCTTCCTTAAAGAAGAGCCCAATGACAGATTTTCATTTTGGAATTTGCATTCTAGTTCAAATTTGTTCAATTTTACCTCTGATTTTATTTGGCTTCTTCTCTTAAAATTCCTAATTCCTATCTCAAACTCCTAATGGCTT
>NW_004524733.1:1151068-1153430 GCF_000260255.1 Octodon degus
CCATCCCTAAATTCAAGGTTCAGTTGATGAGAAGATGGAAAGTTTGGAGTAGGAATTTGCAAACTTGAAGACCAAAATAAAATACCTTGAAAATCCCTTATTTAATTGAGATAGTGCCACGTAAGAATGACACACAGCAAGGCATGTCATGAGTATTAATTACACTAGTACCCTGGGTCACAAATATTTCCTTTTACAAACAATTCAGTTCTCAAATGTTTGCTTGTAAAAATGTTGCTTCAGTTCACAATCTCCACATTGAGAGAACGTTGCAAGTGCGCCGGTCTTCCTCACACACACACGATGTGGCCATCTTCCCCAGATTGTAAGGCACAGTTTGTGAACTCAGGTGCCACTGTATGTGGTATAATATCCTTCTTTCCCTCAAAAAAAATTGAACTACAAATTTGAGTAATAGCTGGACAGAATTCTACTTTCTTTAAATATGTTTTTCAAATCTATTTTAAGAACTGGCAATATTTTAAAATAATATACTATTTATTTTATTATTTTTTAATTTTCCTAAAACAGGAAGCATGACTGCCTCTTTTTTCTGCGTGGGTGGCCTCCTGTATAGTGTATTTTGTAGGCCCTTAATTCCTGCTTCTCAGTTTTAGCCAGTGAGACTCTAACAGAAAGGTGAAAGAGGAAATCCTTTCTTTTCTGTCTCAAGTGCCTCACAGGCAAACGTACCTCATTTGTCCAATGGTGCCCAGCTTCTGGATTCAGTAAGGCCCTTATCCTCACCTTTTTCCTCAAGAGTTACGCATGAAGCTAGCTTTCTGCTATTACTAATATCTGATTTACCTCAGTGAGCGGGTTTGACTTGTAGGTCTTCTAATACCTATGAGCCCACATCATACTAGCCCTTGTTTTCTTCACTAGATCCGTTTGACCTAATGATGCAGAAGGAATTAAGACACAGGGCTTGGAATCCGTCTTTGGTTTATATTGGCTTTTACATACTAGAAAGTATATTACCCATTTTTAAATAATGTGTCTTTAGGGGGCCGGCCAGGTAGCTCATCAGATTAAAACACCTGTTTAGGCAGGCGCAGAGACCGGGGTTCCGTTCCCCTGATACTGGGTGTGGTGGCACATGCCTGTAATCCCAGGCTGAAAACAGGAGAATCATTAGGAGTTGGATCTGTATAGTGATATCTTGTAGGCCCAATACTAAGTACATGACAGCAACAATAAAAAAATGTGCCTTTGAGATATTATACTCATGTTTGTATGGATTTTCTAACTTCTCATAGCATTTATGAAAGCTGATACTATAAATTTGTGGCTCTTCTATCTCTAAAATCATACAGGAGACATGAAATATCATATAACAGCACTTATAAAAGGAGGTCATTTTGAGTATTAAACATATATTAGGTTTTATGCTAAATATTTTACCTGTTTTATCTTTCTATACTTCACAAGAAAATATCAAATGGGTTCCAACTATTCCTCTGTAACAGATATAAAAAAAATGGAGATTCAGAGAATCACACAGCCAGCTTTGAAACTATCCCAGAGCCCAGGCCTTAACAAAACTGTTTCCCTGGTGTTGGGAAGGTCAGGTTTGCCTGAGGTTCTCCCAGTTCTCATGTCTGATAGCACAAGGGTTGCCATTTCAGCTGTCCTTGAACTGTAACATTAACTTTCACATCCTAAGAAGTTCATCTTAATTGTATCTGAGGCAAACTGGTTTGCTTTATTGTATTTATTTTATATTTGTATTTATTGTATTTTATTGTATTTTGTACTTTGAATTCTGAATGTTCACATGACTATATTTTATGTTGTAAAAATATTAAAAATCGCACATATTGTGCAGCAAAAGCCATGAAGTTAGCTTTCTGCTATTACTAATAGATGATGGTGAAACATAGTGAAACAGTGAAATGGCAATGAAATTAGTAACTGAGAAATCAATTGTGATGTTTTGTTTTCTGTGCCACCTTGACTAAATGCTGGGATGGTGAAAGCATTGTGTGCTGGGAGGGTCTGTAATAGGTTAGGGTTTGAATCAGTAGAGCAGGAAGATTCACCTTCATCAAGTGGAAGGGAACTGTTCAATGCACTGAAGGGCTGAGTAGAGCAAAAGTACTGAACAAAGGAAAATTCCTTTTCTTTTTTTTTATAATGTATTTAGTACTGGTCTACAGGATCTCTCTACACATATCAGACTCGTAGTGATCCTCCTATTTTCAGCTTCCCAAGTGCTGGTATTACAGGCATGTGCTACCACCCCAGTCTCAATCACCATTTCAGTGTGCCCGGGGGTGAGGCCAGCATGGCACACTGGGAATAGAACCCCAAACCTGCATGTGCTTCCCTTCTTGAGCAGAAACATTTGTCTTTTTTTCCC
>NW_004524733.1:1153620-1155679 GCF_000260255.1 Octodon degus
TATATATATATTTAAATTAAGGTAACAAGCAAATTAACCAAAGTTCATTAATAAGATTCAATGCCACTATTTTATTAAGTACTTAACTATCTAGTTGAAGAATCAAATGGTATTAATTGATTTAATTTGCTACTGGTGGTAGTTATGGGGTCCTGAATTAACTCTAAAATCAGCTCATTTCCATTGGGCTCTTGTGGCTAGATGGAATGTCCACATGCCTATTTCCAGAGATGCAGTAGTGTAGACTTGTAGCTTCATATATTGATATTTGCTTCATACAGATCACACTCCACCACTTTTTCTGTGGTTTTCCCTCCCCTTCCAGGAAGGCTTCTCATAAATTACAGTCTACCACATCTTGAGTGACACAGAGGAGTGTAAACTATGTTAGCTCAGTAGCTACTGACTATGTGGACTCCAAATATCCTCCATTGCTACCTCCTTTCCTAGAAAGTGAATCTATTCAGAAAAACTAAAGCTGGCTGGATTAAAGATTAGAGGCTGCCTTTTTCTTGCCACTCAGATTTGAACCAGCTGAGCGTCCCTTTGATATCATTGTAATCCATCTTATTTAAGGTGCAGCATTTGATTTCTTCACCACCAAGCCTCCCTTCCACTTCAGGAATAATCCTCTTTCAATCTCCTACTCATTCAAATAAAAATACCATCTCATATTAATGACATCTTTCTGAAGAAGCTCAAATCATTTTTCAGGTATTTCTCTAATCCTCACAGCATTCCTATAAAGTAGGCAATGTCCATACAACAACTCTTCTCAGCCAAGTCAGAATGATTATTCAAGGGTATTAGGTGCCTGTGGGTATTATTGAACTGACTTTCATTCCCTGTAAAAATATATTTACTGGGAATTGAAGCAGTACATTTGTTTGAAAAATATATATTTGGGTTTAAGGATAAAAATTTGACTTGGAATATTGACTGTGGTCCATACTGTAGTATTTTGACATTGATACAGGTACATTGCTTCTAGCAGGATCCAATATAACTCATTTGAATACAGCTAGCATAAATTCTGAAGTGAAAGGTCTTATTAGGTTCAAAGTTTATAGGGAAAATTTATTGATTCCATGTAAGAATACTTTGTTGTAAAAATCATATTTAAAATACTTTATTTAAAATTTTGCTGCTATAAGGGAAATATTTTTTTTAAATTAGATTGTTTTAAGACAAGATTGCAATGTAGTGACCGAATAGTTTGATCTTTATGAATAATATATACCAAGGCTAAACAAAGGTTGGATTTAGTATTCCAAAAGACATGTGATGGTAAAAGAAAAATTAAGTAGACTATTTTAATCATGATAAATATATTATTAGGTAATAACAGAAATTAATCAAAAGATAGATTTTTTCCACTCTTACACAGATAATTTTAGAATTGTTTTTTTCCAAACTATTATCTTCTTTCCAGACCCCCCCCCAAAAAAAAAATTCTTGTACATATTCCAGCACTTATCCAAAGTGGTGGACTGAAAATTGAATCGAGGCTACATAGCTATAAATTCTGTTCTCCTTCTCCACTTAATACTTTACCTGTAAAGTATATCTAACTGTGAAGAATTGTCATGGTAAATGAGAAGTGTGAGGAGACTGCTGTAATGAGCAGAGAGCTGAAGCCCATTGTGGAACTGCGAGGCACAGGACGCTGGAGGAAGGCAGTGTGCGTGGGGTGCCCAGCACTTGGACGTGGGGAGTGATGGCGAAGCAGCCAGTCGTGTGCCGCGGCGCTGGCCTCCTACGGTTGCGGCTGGAGGTGGATGCTGGGCCTCTGCCTAGCCCAGCATGTGACACAACTGCATTCTCAAGGGAGGGCGGGAAGTTTGGAATGGGGGATATACAGAATTGCACACAAACAATAAACCAGACTCTCTTCTGTGCCACAGAAAAAACAATGAAAATTTCTATGAATGAAAATTGAGAAGTAGTCATACTCTATTCATTCCTATTTAAAAGAGTATCCGGGCCGGCCAACTAGCTCAGTGGATTAAAGCACCTGGAAGCAGGAGTAGGGCCTGGGGGTTCGATCCCCAGGGATACC
>NW_004524733.1:1163529-1192649 GCF_000260255.1 Octodon degus
TAATAAAATCTTTATATATGTAATAGATTAAATTATTGTGTGTTATACAGTGTGATCTTCCCTACTGAGAATATTCATGGATTTAAAAAAATTTCTTTTTCTGTATTTTAGGAAAGGGTCTATATGGTGTTCAGAGTCTCACTACTAAATTGGAGTAGTAGTGATTCTCCTGTTTACAGCCTCCCAAGTGCTGGGATTACAGACATGCATCACCATGCCAAGTCTCAAGTGCCCTGGCAGCGTGCCCTGGGGGTGGAGCCAGCACAGCAGGCCCAGGGATTGAACCCCCAGCCCCTGCCCCTGTTTGCAGGTGCTTTTATCAGTGGACCTATTTGGCTGGCCCTGTATCATTCATTTATATGTAAAATTACTATTTAATTACTTAAAATACAAAGTCATTATATAAAATTTGTTTTTACTTTCTAAAATTCTTTAGAGTAATTGAAAATATCAATTATAGTGATAAAACATGGAGTTGAAAGTGCATAGAAATGGAAAATAATTTAGATTGTGCTGCCCTGACACCCCTTCTCTCAATCCATGAAGCGGTTAATATCTTAAATAACAGATGCGTAGACTGCTGACGTATCTCTATACTATCAGCCTAACAGTTGTCATGATGAAGAAGGTAAAGTATGCCAAGCCTGCCGCTCTGGCTCTGTACTGCGTGGTAGCAGAAGCACTAGAGGGCTCATTTGTAAACGCTTCGTCTATCAGAGCGTCCTTAGATCGTGCTCTCTGGCAGCACACTGAGAAATCCACCTAATGCAGACCCAGACTGCAGGTGTTGATTCGACATGTATGCTCCAAAGGAGAACTGCCGAAGACTACTACAGCTAAACTGGCCTTTTTTTTACTCTACATACAAAGTTAATGAATTCTGTAGGGAATAAGAGATTGACAAAATTCAAATTTAAATTAAAAAGTATAATTAGAAAAAGATAAGAAATTAACTAAAAAATCCCCTCAAATTCAAGCCCAAGATATTCATTTTAGATGAACTATGTTTAGCTTTAAACCAAGAAATTAATATCCTAAGTTAAATCTCACTTGTTTATTGTATGTTATCACTAACATAACAATATCATAATAAGATTTTGCTCTTTTTAAATAATTTGCATTATGAGATTTGCATCTACTTACCTAGAAATGTGATACATAATAGATTTACACTGTGGAATATTTGTAAAATATTTTTCCCAAATTACTGTATCTTATACTAACACAGACCATATCTTTCAAACTTTTGATTAAAAAACCACTATTAAGTGGTATTTTCATTACAATGAAAGAAAACATGAAATAGCTGCTTAACACATATGTCTGCACACCTGCCTCTGGGTGAGAATACCTGTGCCAGAATCCTGACTGGGCATTGTGGTTGAGTTCTTAGATGGATATATTTACATGGGGGAGAGGTAAGATGAGATGGGTGAGTCCTTTCTCTGAGTGTTTTATGTCCTGTGCTGAAAATTTTAGGAGGCATTTCTGTAAATAGCCTATGCAAAGCAGGACAAGTGAAAAATACCACATGCTGGTATCACTGTTTAGGACTCCTTGACGTGACTTTTATTTCCTCTCACTCTTACTCAGCAAGCAAGGTCTTCACTAAGGCCAAGCACGCCTAGTCTCACTTAGCAATTACTAAAGGCTTTTATCAGGTACATAGTTACCCAAAATCATCACGAAGTAAACCAAAGAAGAGAGTTTGCCTTTCCTTTTGTATACACTGATCCAAAGTCATCACTCCTCTTCCTCCTAAACCTGAGTATTTCTAACTCCTTTTCATGTGAATTGGAGCCCACAAAACAATATGTAGTGACTGAATATACTGAAATTGAAGAAAAGCAAAGTCCACTAGGTGGAGAGAGAGAGAGAGAGAGAGAGAGAGAGAGAGAGAGAGACACAGAGACACAGAGAGAATGAATTAGACTGACATAAACATAAACCGGATCCCAAAACTTCTGGCTGTGATTCTTTTTAGATCAACAAAAAGTGGGAAGTTCATATTTTTTCTTAGTGTTTGTGTACTTTCTATGAAACCAATGCAGTTCTTCTGTAAGCAATCTGAGTACCGTGGCTGGATGTTGTTTACCATAATAAGGAATAGATAGTTGAAGATGTAGTGGGTGCTATGGAGAAGATATTCCTCAGAAATGATTGCTGTATCAATATAAATATCTATAGATAAATCTCTGTGTATCTATCTGTGTACTCCAGATGCAAAGCCTCAAGAATTAAATAAGAAACAAGCAGGAGGCAATGTAGTTTGTTAACTTTTGTTTTTGCTTCTTAATTTGTTTTGGAAATTTGCTCATATTTGCATTGAAAGTCTTAAGATATAGATTCAGAGGTCGGTGAGATAGCTCAGCAGACTAAAGTGCCAGGTTACGCAAGCTCAGGTAGGTGCTGGGACTGGGGTTCCATCCCTGGCACCACATGGTGTACCAGCCCCACCCCCAAGCAGGTTGAGCCAGCCACAGAGTCTGGGCTTAGTGGCACATGCTTGAAATCCCAGCGCTGGGAAGGCTGAAAACAGGAGGATCACTATGAGTCTGAGTTACATAGAAACCCTGTAACAACCAAATACACAATGCAATGTGTATATCTGGCTTCCTGTAATGAAATTGTCCATATACTAACCTCATGGGCATAGAAAACAGTCAGTTGCATGCACTTGTACCGCTTTCCTGCACTGTACAAAGGTGGATGTAAACAAGGCATTAACATTATAATTATGTGCTCTAATTGCCGAAGCAGCCTACCACTGTGAATAAAGAAGAGCAGTGGCTTCTGATAAAATCGGGTTTAAACCAATACTTTTCTTCTTAATGCCTAAGTATTTTGAAGAGAAAAAATTATCCTATTTATCCAACTTGTTTTAATCATAAGACGGGTACAGGGGTAGGAATGAGTTAGCAGATATGTACAGAAATGTGCTTGCCTTCTTACAGGCATTCAAAATAGGCAGATTTCTTTTTATTATTGACATTAGTTATACTAGATAGGAAAGATCCATGAATAATTAAGATCTTTTTTCTATATCAAAATGGTGTTTTTGTAGAATAGTTGATGGATAACAGACTTTGTGTACCATACCAAACAGTGCTTTCTGAAGTTACACTAACGTTGCAGCTGTCTGAAGACATAATTTTTCCTACTTTTGTCTGTTTGACATTTTACTATTCTTCAGGGAGGAAACACTTCACCAGGGATTCTATTGTTCCCGGAATGCAGTTTCTAGTGGTATTTTTTAGTAACTCAAAGATCAGGCCTGTGCAGAAAACCCACCATCAATAACCGAGCTGGTACTACACTGGACATCTGTAAAAAATAGATTAATGGCCTTCAGTTCCTGGTGTTTCTAATCATGTTGCTTATTTTATACCTTAGGTTCAACTGATCTTAATAAATATATAAAAATAAAAATAGAAAAATAAAATTAGGGACTTTCCAGTCCTGACTAAATACCAGTGCTCACTTAAAGGGCATGCTAAAATGTCTGGATGAGAAGTGTCCATATTGAGCTCCAAGTGTCCAGTGGATTTTAGGGGACCTCCTGAGTTATTGGTATCACAGGTCACTGGTGCCCTGTGGTAAGAGACTGTGTATGCAATGAACTGAGAAAGCAGGGGCTTGCGTATTTCCTTACATATTTGGTTTTATTTAACATTTTATGTGTAGCTCTGATCCATAAGGTTGAAATAATCATATCTACTTCATAGAAAATTAAGGACACAACTCATGTAAAGCTCTCATAGACTTTTGTTTCAACTCTTTCCAATTATAATCTCTCTAATATCCCACCATTTGGTTACTGGGGCCCAGAGAATGTCAAGCGAATGCACTGTAAGTACTAGGTTTCTCTTCAAGGGCAAATACAATTTTTCTTAGTTTCCAATTATCCTTCAAGTTCCTATCATTTCTTTTAGCTTATTCATCTTTTGAGCTATTTTATATAACACATAGATATAGTGCCTGCTAATTCCAATATCTGATCCATATATGGCTCTGCTTTTTTTTTTAAAAAAAATCTTGATGTTTTGTCCAGATGATGCTAGATATTTTCTCACCAACAAAAGGTTATGCTTTTCTTCAACAGATACACAGAATTTAGATACACAGATTTAGATGTCAATTCCAAGGCCTAGGCCCCGTTTTGACTGAGTTGACGATTAGGATAAATGTGGTCCATCTGTGATTTGCTCCCACTCCTCAGAAGGGACCTCACGTGCTTTTGATTCAGAGTCTGGTAGACCCTTGTTCTCTGGTCTCTGAAAGTCTACTGGAGATTAAGTTCTGCCTCGAGAGATTAGAATTCAGCTCTCTAGCCCACTGGCCCAAACAGCTTCACATTTTCTCAGTCTTGACAGAGAGCATGCTATGCATTTGTGGCAGGTCACTCGCTTCCAGAGGGATCTTGCTTTTCTAATCACTACAAAAGTGATGAGGAATCCACCGTCTAGGCCAGAACATAGCAAATGTTTCCTAGGAAAACTTAGCCTTATGTTTGCAAGTATTTTAGATTCTTGTACATCATGCTAACACACCAGACTATCCAAACCCTCTGTTGCTGGTCTGTATTTGTGTAGGCCAGCCTCCCTTTTGGCTGTTATGTCTTCCATCTGCAATATCTTTAAGGAAGGAACATAACTCTCAGCTTACACAGTGAGTGCTGTTCGCTCTTGTAGCTTTATTTCATCTAATCCATGTTACTTCTGGAGCTTTCCATTGCCCTTAAAAAAATGATTTTACTATAAAGGATCCATTTCTTTATAACAATATACCATTATTTTAAAAGAAATCTCAGGGCTGGGGAGATAGCTCAGTATAATCAGTGTTTGTGTGGCAAGCGTAAGGGCCGGAGTTCAATCCCCGGTTCTGCAAAAAATAAATAAATAAATAAATAAAATAAAATAAATCTCAAGGTCATATCTGGCTTCTTGTAATAAAAGTTACAGTGCATAAGCATTGTAAAAGTTTTCCTGACTAGCAACATTTTGTAGAGATGCTCTGTAAAACCAGTTGCATTGTTCAAAAGTGACCTAAAGGAGTAAATTTATAACTAGGCTGCTTGGAAACTGTTGTCAACTGAGTGTAGTTGCTTTTAGAAGACAAGGCCTATCAGAATATCTTATAAGTGACCAGGAAGAAATGTAAGCCCTCCAGATACTGGAGTCAGGGTGAAGAAAAAAACCAGTGCTTAAAATAGCTAGTAAATACCTATAAATAAGGCTCCAACAACATTGCATTTACACATATTCCAAGTCTTGATTTTACTACCCATGGACATAGTCATATATATGGGCATTCATTCCCATGGAGGGAAAGTATATTCATTTTTATGTTAATTTATTTCATGAATAGGGGTCAAAATAAAACATCTTGTTATAATGTCGCTATCTATATTGCATGAATTTAATTTACAGAGTCCATTAGAGTCTGAGAAACTTGCTACTTACTAATTTCACTGATGCCCATAGAACTAAGAAAATGGTAATTAAAAAGAATGCAGAAAGTTATCCTGGGGCTTAAGGTTCAAATATAATATAAATAAAATTTAACATAAACAAAAATAAGAGTTCACCCCTACTTTATGTAAAATAAGCCGAAGAAGTGAATTTTTAACCTTTGTTCCTATGCATTAAAAGTACATAGGATTAAAGGACTTCAAGTCAGGAACCTCTGCAAAATGTGAGTCACACCTAAAAATCACAATTCACATTCACATTGTTCTCATTAAAGTCACTTTTAAAGGAAATTGGAGATGTGTATTATTTCTTTCTTTTTGATTAAGAGTAATGGTATCTATCAAATGATTTTAAATGTTTTATAAATGTAAGTCTTAGGGCCGGGGAGATAGCTCAATAGAATAAGCATTTGCCTGGCAAGTGCAAGGGCCTGAGTTCAATCCCTAGTTCCACCAAAATAAATAAATAAATAAATAAATAAATAAATAAATAAATAAATAAAGTAAGTCTTTTAAATAGGCTCTTGCTTTTATATATAAGAGCTTGTAAAGTTGTACTTAAAAGAAAACCATCTCAACAAAGGTCTATAATGTAAATGTGGTGTTTTAAAATATATTTGATGATTTAAGAAAAGAACATATATTAAAAGACCCAAGGAAAAAATCTACATATTGAACAACCCATGTACCCAAATGTTCTCTTTTCTACAAAAAAGTCATGTTCTTCTGTGCTGCAAGATGTTAAACTTAACAAGTAGTGGTGGAGAATCAAAAAGGAAAACTTCTTTCTCAGTATGCTGAAAAAAAAGTAAAATAAAAAAAAATTGTAGTTAGAGACAGGTACATCATAGAATTTTAGAAGAGATCAAATTGGGGAAGTGCTAATCATCCTGAGGTAGAAAAGCCTTACAAATGTTCTAAAGCTATCTCTGTTGTGCAAGCACTATATTCATAGCCAGGCGTATACAGTGTTCCTGGAAATGTCGTTCGCCATTCATGGAGTAGTTCAGCTTTCCTTATGATTGCTGCCTTCCTAATAAAAACAAACCGCTCACAGCCAACTGTGTGCCTAGCAGTAATTCTCATGATGAGACAGAGATCAATGAAATCTAGAGTTAACACCAAAGCTTTAGGTGAAACAAGGTTTCTGTTACAAAATTGTCCAAAAAAAGAGAAAACTGAAGGACAGGTGTTCCTTTTGCTTTCTGTAACACTTTAATTTTCATTTCTAGGTTTAAAGAAACTGGGGTGGTGGGTTGAAGCTTGACTTTAAAACACAATAATCTTATGGGTAAAATCATAACAAGTCTAAATTTAGAACTAATGCAAAAGACATTATACACTAAGCAGAGAAAAAACAGCTGAGCCTCAATAAGCCATACCAATGATAATTAGATATGATTTCAAAAATTAATGGGTCAGAATCCCATCTTTTGTAAGTAGGTCACCTAAGATGAAAAATCTGACTTCATTCTTGTTCCCTGTAACAGTAACCTTTCACTCCCCAAATCCCAGACGGCAACAAAATGATTCACCCTTACTAAAATTTCACCTCCAGTAATCCATTATATCTTAACTTACACATTAAGATTTTAAAACCTCCATCTGGTGGACATAACTTGACCTCTTTTGATTTATAGGCAACCTGTTTTCACAGGTAAGCAAAATTATTTTTCCTTGGACCACCTGGCGAAGGCGGGAACTGCTGAGGCAAGTCTGCTCTCTAGTGAGCTGTTCCTGCACTGCCAACGTGCCACGACCAGAGAGCAATCGGGCTGATTGAATACCTAGGAAGTGAGAGCTTAAGGTACTCTTAGAAAGTAGCGGCCCTCTACATGTTCCCTTAGCCTAATAAATTGTGTGATCTGAAACGACAGCTCCACCAGCAGCGGAAGATTCATTCTCCGTGCCTGAGTTGGAGAAATTGGCGGTGCTCATGATTATTAAGTGAGGAGTGTATCAAGTGAGAAACAGCTCACGTGTATGCAAAGATTGCAGTAGGTGATGTTAGAAGCCAGCAGTTCTTGGAGTGCGGCTTGCTAACAGTTTCTATCAGCATCCTCCGTTGTTAGGACACAGAGCACATCTGCTGCCTAACATAGCTTTGGGGGTCCCCCCTCTCTATTTTCCCTGTCATTGAGAATTATGAAAGTTATTCATCTTCTATTTTAGAAATATCTGTTTTTTAATTTTTACACATCTCTGTGCTGGGGACATAATTCAGTGGTACAGTTCCTGCCTAGCAAGCTCAAGGTCCTGAGTTCAATTCCCATTTATAAAAAGAATTACAAACACCTTCTATTCTAGTTCCTAGATCCCTTATAGGGATCTTACAGATCAAGTGCACCAGTTACATAAGAACATACACAGGGAATAATAAGAACAATCAAGAAATTGTTATTTATTTCCATTTTCATCTGTGCATGTGATTTTAGTATAATGAGAGAATATATAATTTTGTTAAATGAACAGTGGCACTTTCCAATATTAGCCAAACCCTAATGATCTTCAAAAGTGGTGATGATTAAGACATAACCCTATCCTGCTCCTTTCACCCAAAATATCCCCTACTCACAGACTTCCCTATTTATTTTTGAAGATTTCCTTATTCATTTATTAATATGGAACTAAGTGATCTTCCTATCACAGTAATACAATCAGAAGTACTTAACTCTGCAGTGCCCCTCCTCCTTCGTGGTAGCATGCCCGTCAACGGTGCTTACGAGTCATGAGCGCCAGCACTGTGCTGCTCATGCATGTGCAACTTTGTTCTGCTTTTACTGTGGAGTAGATAGACGTGAGTTTTTCCAAAGTCCATCTTGGCAACAGCTTGAAAGATTGTTTGAAGAATAGGTCAATACATGAGAAACCAAGTAGAAAGATGTTTAAATTTCTTAACTCAGACATTTTCATCTGTGCACGCGATTTTAGTATAATGTGAGAGTATATAATGATGCCAGGAGGAGACTGCCTTCAGAATGATGCAGGAGGTAGAAATTCCATTTGATTCTGAAGGAAGAAAACAGTATGGCCAAGAAAGATAAAAAACTTGTATCTTCAGAGTCACTGGGGTGCACAAACAGGAGGAATATCAGGTTTTGTGGAACTGGTTTATTTTTTAATGTGTCTGCACAAAAATTTTGAAAATGATTCCATTTGACTTCTAAATATGGTTTATACTAGACCAAAATTTACAATGAAACTTGAGTGAGCAATTCAGAAAATTAGAGACATTGGAATAGGAGAAGGAGCTGGAAGGAAAATTGATAAACGGAAAGGCACACTTCAGATCCTACAGTGCTCCCTTGTCTCATCTTTAGTTTTGAGACTTCCGTGAGCCCAGGCAAAGGAGGGAAAAATAGGTTCTGAGAACACTTTATCTTCTCAAGAGAATGAAAACTAGCCAGGAAGTGTTGGATGACAGAGCAGTTGACTCTCTGAACTAATCTACACAGAGCATTAGTTGAAGAAATAAAGAAATTTTTGTTTCCATTTAATAGTTTAACATACTGACAACTTAAAATTGCCATGAGGATTGGTGAGATATAAGCCAGAATTCCTATATTATGACATAGAGAAGACAGTGGAAAGGAAGAGAGCCATACTTATTTTTAAAATTGACTTTACCAATTTCACTTGAAACAGATGATTTTTGACACTTAAAAATAATCCAGGTTTCTATCAAATAGTATATATATATATTTTTTTTTTAATCCCAGGAAACTGCTTACTAAGCACTTAAAATATAACCTCCTCAGATAAAAAGAGAAACCAGAACTTCAGGTTTTATTTTTAAATTATTTTATGATTCCTATTACTTTCAAGGATTACAAAAATGTAAAATGTGGATTTAATCAAATTTTGGCTAGGAACATGGGCAGAAAGCCATCTTAGCAGGTAGATTAATTATTGTAAAACTGAAAAGTTTTATGAACCTCATTGTAGCGTATTATGCTAAAAAGATTAAATGTATATGTCATTAGGAAGAATGAAAACCTTGGCTTTATTGACAAGATGTAGTTGAATGGAAAAATTGAATGGGTGCAGGTAAATCATTTTAATGTTCTGTGACATACCGGTCTATAGATCACATTTTCTTCCATGCAACCAGGTTCTTACAAAAATTAATAGGAATAGAAAAGGAGGAAAGGAGCACAATGAACTCTTGCATATTGTACACATGCTCCATGCCAGACAGGATGCATGGAATTATATGACTGTTGGGGTTCTAAGGGAGGGTGTCTCAGTTTTCATGTTTTCTGGCATGCATAGGTGAGGACAAGTTCAGCGAGCTTCCGTTTGCTCTAGATTGAACATTAGCATGTTACAAGTTGGGAGTAACTCTCTCATCCCTGAACTCCAAACCAGAGATTGAAGAAAAATAACCCCTCTTTAAAGACTATTTTCATCCCTGAAAAGCAAAAATGAGGGCTACATAAGAAAGGCAAAACATTGTCAACGCCCAAGCATACCAAAAAGTTAACCAATATTAAAATATTTTATTTTTAAAACATTAAGATGATAAGATAAATTAAAAATAAAACCAAAGAAATGTATGCTAATGGAGGTATTCATTTGCCAGAAATTTACTGAGTGTAAATCTTCTTTTTAAGCCAAAAGAAAATGGCTTGAAAAGTCATGACGAAAACCTGAACTCAGCTCTGAGTTCTAAGTCCCGTTTATTCTAGGGATACAATGATCTATGCAATATATTATTTTCCAAGTTACTTAAATCTTCACTCCTAGATGTAAAATGAAGGCAGATCTTTTATGAAAGATTAACCTTTCATAAAATGTGTTTAACCTGAGAAGCGATGGTCATAGGCAGATTTAGAGTTTTGAGTTCGGGGTCCTATTTATTTTACACAAGCCTATGCCATGGGAGTAAGGTAAATGTCTGCAGCTTACTGTAGTTATTGACCAAAAGAAGATGGACTAGTACACTGGGTAGCAAAGTACCTGGCCCACATTCGTTACTTCTCAAAAGTACTATGTACTTGTGGTCCTCGTAGAAGCATTAGCGTCCATTTGTGAGATCTAACTGGAAAAGTTAAAAAATAGTTATCGTTTGAGCTTAGAATAAAAATCATTGCTCTCTTTTGCAAATTAGACTCCTGTATTTTCTTTCTTCTGTCCAATCCCTTTCTCCTCTGCCTCTTTGCCAATTCCTTTATATTTTCTCTAGAATGTATATATACATATATATGATATGCATATATATGATATACAATAACCTTTTATATATAATTGTGAATATATGAATTTAAACCACATATAATTTTTTCTTGAATTTACATTGAAGTCTTGCATTGCCATGTAAAGCTAATTTACTGTTCTTGTCTTTTGGTTAGTTGATAAACTCTTAGATGACTGTTATGGAATCATCCTACTCTTCTGCATAACTTTATAGTTATACATACTATCTCATATACTTGAACAGAAAATTAATTTCTCTCCTTTGGATTAAAGATAAATTCAAAGTTACTTAAAAAAATAGCTTGATCCAAGAACAGCAATGCTTAAGTACCAAAATCTTAAGTAAAATAAACTACCACTTACTTATCATGTACCTCTTTTTCTCTGAACTTTCTACTCTATTTTATCTTTTAGTTTTATTGTTTTGGGACAGCATTTCACTATGCAGTTCAGGCTGGTATTAAACTCACTTGGTAGCCCATACTAATCTCAAATTTTCAGGGATTTTCCTGCCTCGGCCTCCTGAGTTCTGGGATTACAGGTGCATGCCACCATGCACAGCATCTACTCTATTCCATCTTGCTTGCCATACTCTGTCCCTTTTCCAAGATCAGTACACCCAGACCCATTTTAATTATATGTGTGAGGTTTTTTACCTTTTGAGAAAAGATTGCTTTATTTGGGACCCAAGTCAGAAGAGAGATAGAAGAAAAGTTCAGGAAAGAGATACAAAAAGGCTCAGAAATTAAGTCAGCAGCCCTTCAAATATCAAGACATGGAGTACTGGCTAGGGAGATGGCTCAGTAGAATGAATACTTCCTTGGCAAGCGCAAGGGTCTGAATTCAATCCCCGGTTCCGGAAATTTAAAAATAAAAGACATGGAATACCAGTTAAACTCTTTAAAAGCTAAGAATGAGTTCACACTTACAAATTATTTCCTCTTAGCTGTGTTTTAAAGCATGATGCACATTGAAGATTTCATTTGTGTTTTGAAAGCCACGAGATGATTTAGATTAGTGCTGTGGATGGCCTCTGCTTTCTCCGTACTCCGAGGGAGTCGGGTGGGAAGCTCAGTGCTCCATTCGGGGGCCTGAGTCATTAATTCCTGATGGGACAAGATCAAAGACTGAACTAAACAAGCTAGAGTTCACTTAACCCAACAGAGGGAACCGGCAGCTCTTGACACAGTACTGACATTGTAGTTGCAACTGTTTGAAATTTTTTTAAAAAATGTGCTGTAGGTGTGTTATAGGATAAATTAATTTCATAACCCAGAATTCAAATAAATGGAAATAAAAAGAAACAAGTAAAAAAAAAAACCCAAAATCTCATTTTTAACTTTTTATAACTCATTTTCTTTAGGAAATGTTTTATGCTGCTGTATTAATTCCAGGAGAAAACTTTCAAATTCTGTGTACAGTAAATGTCATTCAAAATCAGATTTACCACACTCTCTCAGTTTGTGCAAGGCACTGTTGAGACCACTTGTATCTTCCTACTTTAAATTATTTCTAACCTATGCTGAGAAATGCACTGAGACAAGACAAAAATAAGATTTGTTAAAAATTCAAAAGTGTATGTGACACTTGATTGAGCTAACAGATAAATCTAGATTATTTAATGCTGTCTGCCTTTTAACTTGAAAACATATCTAACTTTGTAAAGTAATGCAACTATTTGTGTGTACAATTTTGGAAACAGAGAAAACAGTCTAAGATTTCATCACCCTAAATTTGAAGTTACTATCACGCCGTATCACATTAATTTTCTTTTGTTTGATCATTGAAATCGTAAAGCATACTTAAATTAATTTACATTTGAGATAGGTGTCTTTATTTGGTTATAATTCTACCTTTACTCTTAAAAAAGTACGTTTCCAGGGGCTGGGGAGATAGCTCAGTTGAATAAGTGCTTGCCTGGTAAGCGTGAGGGCCTGAGTTCAATCCCTGGTATTAAAAAAAAAAAAAAAAAAAAAAAGTATGTTTCCTTATTGCTACCAGTCTTCATAAGCATTGGTGACTGTTTACTGCATACATTGAATTTGTGCACTATAACATGTATGGCATCCTTTTAAGACCAACACTCAGAATTACACTCAGGACCCAAACTGGTGAAACAAATGTCAACTCCTATTTCCCAAGGAGCAGCTTTGCACTAAGGATCATTGTTAATACCCCCACCAAAAATTCTATTGCGCTCTTGTTTCCCTTCTTCTGAGAAACAATATTGCAGGTGCTTTTCTATTTTGTTAGGCTAAAGCAAAGCATTCAAGTCCTCCTTGAATAGTGCAGCTGGCTACCTAATCTGCCACCTCCAGCTCTCTCTAGCAGGAAAGGCTTCAGTGCTAATTCTCTTCCCTAGAGTGTGACCACCATAAGAACTTCCTGTGGCTCCTCCCTGTGAGAAATGGTATCGGAATGTGTGAACGGGGAAAAGAATGAACAGGATAGAGTTTTGATGCATGGAGCTCCAGCTGCTAGTGCTAAAGTATATTGTTTATATGTAGGATTTTCTCTGTAGAAAAGATTATTCTAAGTAGACTAAAAAAATCCCTTAAAACACTTTTCTTTTACATAATGATTTGAAACATAGTGACTAAAAAACTGTAGACCATATAAATAAAATCAATACACAGTTTATCCCAGATATGATGAGTTTTCAGGCTTCCTGGGGGTAGTTCCTGAATCTGGGACAAGAAGATTGTGTCTAATCAAAATTCTATAGCATATTCCACTTAGTAGGGTGCCATGTGCAAGGCCAGCTTTAGGCTACGTCAGATCTTGGGTGAGAGTCGTCAGGGAAGCAGCTCTATTCTCGGAGATTTCTTCTCCCCAGTCAGGCACTAGTGCCCTCCTTTCCTCTTTTGAAATCCCCAGGTCAAAACTGAAATGCGAATGGCTGATGACAGTTTAAATTGTTACACCTCCCCGGGGAAGAGAATTTGAATAGACATGAAGCTTTAAGCTACTGGAGAGAGTTCTGAAAGAGAAATCCCAAGTATCAAGAGAGCTCTTTTCATTCCACAAGTAGGTACAGGAGGAAATGGGGAGCATGGAGATCCTCCTAGAACATGAGACACACGGTCTTCATGAGCTGGCATGATGCTTGGTGACACTTTTTTTTTTTTTTTTTAGCAAAAATCATTGTAAGTCATGGAGGACTCAAAATTTCCTGTGCTGGAGGCAGATCCAGTGTATATTCTTTGTCCTTTGTCCCCACCCCTCAGATTAGTATATGGGTATGGGTTTAGCATAATGAATATTAAATATTACTAGTGCTAGGAGCCAGATCTCCAGGAATGCTATTTTCTACCCAAATTTTGGGCAAGTAAGGTAGATAATTTTTTTTTCTCCCCAGGAAACATTGAACCTCAGGACCTGCTGAGCTATATCCCTGGCTCAGATTAGGTAGATTTCTGGGCCTGTAATTTGTTTTGTGTTATAATTTGGTTTTTCTTGGCTCATTCTTGTTTGTTTGTCTCAGTAAAATATAACTAATTCCCATCGCTGTATGCATAAAATGTCCTTGCATACTTCCTGGTACTAAACAGGTATTCACTAAACAGTCTGCTTTCTGTTTGTGGTTATATAATTTTAAGGAGCTTATGGCTTTTAAATCGAGAAATTTAAAAGTAATGTATATTAACATTTTTAGTTCCTATATTTATATGCACGTGTTTTTGCATTAAGATTCTATTAGCGATGATGATATTCTAGAAATCTGAACACAAAAATCCGTCAAATGATTTCTACATGATTTTCTTTGTTAGCACTCATCTCTGTGTCCATTCACGTGATCTAAGATGTCTGTGTCCACATTAATGATTCTATCACTCCCATGGTGTTTAGGAGAGATACTAACAGTCTATAGTAGCTAGCGTTTATATGAAGGACAAAATCAGGATTTGTCTGAACAGATTTTATCTTAAATATTTAAAGACTAAGCTGTAACCATTAATTTTATTGTGAATCAAGAGACTGCATTTTAGCATGCAACTTCAAAAATTATCATTAAGTACTTCACGACTCTGAAGGGAAAACGATCTACTAAAAATCATGATTTTTTTTTTTCCACTTTGAGGAACTACTCCATAAAGTGATGTGCATATGACCACTTCCCATGATCCTCTGCACTTTTAGACCTTTCTTAACTTTTGTGTTTCTCCAAATAGATTTGCAACACCAATATAACCTTTAAATTAGATCTTGTAATCTTGTAATGTCTTGCAATGACTAGCATAGTGATTCCAATCTCAGGAGTGCGTCATAATCACATGACTGGAGAGCCCTTTAAGCAGATTCCTGGCCAGCATTCCAGACTACAAAATGAGAAACTTTTATCTTTATTAAATAAGCAGAAACATCACAGGTAATTTTTTTTTTAAATGGTAGTGTTTGAAAACTTTGTTGTAGAATGTGTTTGGTCATATTAGGACTAAAACGATGTGCAGCTCCCTGATGGCTTCTATGCAGATAAGCCAGATGATTACAGAAGGAAAAGGAAAGCCACACTTGTGCAACAAGCATTACACATCACTCAAACACTGCTAACCCATTTTCCCATTTAAAAAGGACTGCAAATTCTGTAATGATATCTATTTTATATTTGGAAAACCTGGCTTATGAAGATCCATTGACTTTATCCTTGTGACACTAGTGAATTTCATAGGCAGTTAGACTTGTATATGACCTCAGGTCTATCTCAAAGTTTGTGTGTTTTTTCGACTGGACCTTTTTTCCAAATAGAAGTCACTTGTGTTCTGGGCCTAGTACTTAATTTTTTCCCCTGCTTCTTTTTTTATTTGGTACCAGGAATCGAACTCAGGATCTTGTGCTTGCCAGTCAGGGGCTTAGGTCTCTGAGTTATCTCCCTAGCCCGTTTTGTTGTTTGTACCAGGGATAGAACTCAGGACCTTGCGCTTGCCAGGTAGGTGCCTTTGCATCTGAACTATCTCCCTGGCCCTGGGCATAGATCTTGTTGAAACAATTTTTAGCCTCTTCCTTGTTAATTGCTTTATTTTTTGTGTGCAGAATATAAAGCCTGAAAACAATGATTTCTGTTCCTGTTCTAAAATTGAAAAGTTACTCTGTGTGGAATCATTGAGAAAAATGGCAGAAAGCAATATAAATAGAAAAAAGGCCCTGTCTTTAGGTTTCCTACAATCTAGATGGGATTATAACAAATCTGTTATGAAGGACCTAAATAATATGCCTCCTAAAATAAATAAAGGAAAAATACTGCAAAGACCAAACACTCTTATATCGTACCCGATTTACAATTATTGGAGTTATTATTATCATTCTTTTATGTGTCAGTGAGCGATAAAAAGAAGTAAGTTTAACAACTTACCATACTGTAAGTCTCACCAAAGGAAGAATAGGTCTTTCCAGCTCCTTGTTGCTTTGAAATTTCTTATGCTGTTTCTCAGGGATTCATTTTCCTGTGCTCCAGCCAGTCGCCAGCTGAGTGGCATGGCATGTGACAACAATCCTTTTGCGAACACCTCAGTCATGAAGAGTCAGCTTCCTGTATCTGGGTATTTTCCTTTCTTGAGTCCCTTGTGTACCTGCTGCTTTGCAAAAGTTGCTCCACTAACATGAGACTCATAGCCTTCTGCTCTCTTCTGTGCCTTCTATATGTGCAATGTGTTGCATGTCTGTAAAAGGACAGCATATTTTTTTTCTTTTCTCACATAGGGACTTGCTATACAGCTTGGACTCATAGTGATTCTCCTGTCTCAGCCTCCCCAGTGCTGGGACTACAGGTGCACACCACTGTGTCCAGTTCCAGGGCCCACACAGTGTTCCCGGCCTTCCAGACCTGGCACAGCAGGTAGCACCAGGGATCACACTCAGGACCTTGTGCTTGCCAGGCAGTAACTTATGTCCCCGAGTTATCTCCCCAGCCCAGGTGGTATACTTTTTTTTTTAGAAAGGTATTTTAAACGGCAATCAACTTTAACTTCTTTAGTATTAAAGAGGCACACAACTCAGTTGGAATAGAAGAAGTAGCAGTCATAAGTATGTTTGCACATGCATGGGAGAGACCCGGGCCTTTTAGCTGCTGCTGCTGGCCAGTAGTTCTAAAGAAAAGGTGATTCACTGGGCTGCATGTCTGGATTTTACAATTATTAGAAGGTAAAATATTATCCATCCAAAATCAATTTGAAATGGTCATTAAGCATACTAAAGACTACTGAATGTGATAGGAGGGGAAGGCAACATGGGGCAGGGACTTAGCTTTGAGTTCTTCAGGACTGGGTAGGGTAGGTGGGTGTGGAGAAGAAGAGAATTGCAGGTGAAAAGGATTACTGGCATAAAAGGTGGCAGGAGAGAAAAATGGAGCACTGTTTGGCAGGCAATCCACAGATACAAGAAAGCATGATGCTTAAAACCTTCCTATATATTAGTATCTAAATGCTCTTACTGTTTTGCAGTCATTTGATGAAATTCTACTGCCTGCATGCTAAAGGACAAAATCTTTAGAATAGAGTTGAACACCTTCCATAGACTGCCTCAACTGACTGTTTCCATTTTCTCCTCAACCTAGCCAGTGCTCTTGCAACGATGTCACGTCTCTCCCTTCAGACATGTTTGGCGTGCTCTTTTTCTCTGATGACAGGTCCTTTTATTTGGATGCCCCAACCTCCTTCCGTGCACAATTACAGCATGAATGGGCATTGCATGACCAGTAATCCCTTCTGCAAGACAACTACACAAAAATCACCTGGTGGTTTATGCCTCCCAGAACCATTTGGGAAAGCAGGTGGCATTTAGCTTTTTGTGACTGCCCATTAGATTCGTGGTTAACCTTAAGAGAGCCCCCCTATAACTGATTGCTTCATGCAAAAGGAGGGAGCGCATCCATTAAAGGCCACCAGTGTGACCCAGGTGTTGAATTACTTTTCTCAGTGTGTTTTATTCCATGCTTTTCCACCACTGAGGAAGACAAGTAGATGGTGAGCCTGAGTGTGCCCTGTGCATGTTTATGTGCTATTATTCATGAGGTTAAACACAATCTCAGCCAAGTCATGGTTTGTCTCATTTTAGCGAAGCATTTCTTTGAAAAATTTCAGGAAATGTAATTGCATTTTAAAGATACATAATAAATTGCTATTAGGCTTTGGTTAGGAGGTTTGCTGAGGTGTGAACTGACCGTTTTGTTCCTTTCTCTTTTATCAATAGGTTGTGCTTCAAGCCCCTGTCTTCAGAGGACAAAAAGATGTGCTTGAATATCAAAGACCGTAGGTTTATTACTATACATTATGAATAATTTAATGCAGTAACAAAATAGCACACTGATAAAAGCTAACAAGTAATATTCTATTCATAGCTGACTGGATAATCAAAGCCATTGTAGGTGCTTTTTCTAATACTAATTTAAAATTTGCATTATGGCTTTTTGCTTTCCCACAAGATAACCACCTATTTGATGAGATATACTGTACACCCTTAGGAGCCCTTTACAATTGGGTTCAAAAGTACATTTTAACCATATGCATGGGAAAGAAAATAATTCATGGATAAAGAGGAATTTTGCCTGCACTCTTTCACTTTTTCTTTTTTCGATTATCTAGTATCTAAAGTTCTACTATCAGTTTTCTGTTAAGTTCCATAATGATTGTATTGACCTGTGTATGCAAGGGGAGGGGAGGATTATGTTGTGCATTGGTAAAAAGGTATAATTAGAATATTGAGATTTGGCATCGTAAGGTATATATTTACCATAAATTATTTAGTAACACGCAATAGCCTGAAAATGACTTGATTATAATTTTCGTTGTTATATGGTTTAAATCCCATTTTCTATCATTTTTACATGCAGTCTCTTATTATGAGAATTAGGTAGCTTTCTAGTTGTTCTTGGGTGTTTTATTTTACTGTACACACAGAGAAACACCATACTTAAAATGTTTAGTAACAGGACAGAATCCAAAGGAGAAAACTGGGCCAGTCTTTGTGACAGCTGAGTGGGTTCTTTGAATTACTGGTTCTCACTTTTCTTTTTACATATGAGAGTTCTGTCCAATCGCAAAAGGCAAGGGGGAAGTACAAAGTCACTCTCTGCTTGTGGAGTGACTTAGATGTTTGGGAGGACATGTTCATTTTGTGTTAAAGGATACCACAGCACATAATTGTAAGGAATGGATTGAAGAATTAGAGGAGGGAGGGGTCCTCTATATTGTCTTTTTCATTGAGAGCATGTGCTTGACCAGGAACAGAATCTCTAAACTCCAATCCCCAACCCAAAACAAGTGTGAGAAAGGTGAAGAGAAGCTTTCTGAGGGAAATTTGTGGGCCCTGTGGATGAAGATCAGCGGTAGCATTTTTCCAAAGGTTTGGGTATAGTGCAAGTTGCTCCTATCCTGACTTTGCAGGTTCTGCAAGTCTCGCGTCCTGCTGAAAAGTCATTAGTAGGTTTCAGCAAAGTTTTGGTCTTTTTTCTGATGGCCATATACTCTTATCTGAAGCTTTAAATCTGTATGTCAGTCAGTGACAGCATCATAGAACTATGCCACCTTTTAAGTAATCAAAGCAGAGGATCTCCGAAATCAGGTGATAAAATATACAGGAACGAGACTGATTTCATTCCAGTTCTCTTAGAGCAGCAGAATCATGTAAGACTGCAGAAAATGAAAACCCAAGCCTTTCTTGAAATGGCTTGGGTTGGGAGGTATGCATTTTCATTTAGAAGGAGGACATTAGTGCAAAATATTTGAGGATAGTTAATAGAAAATACATTTACATTTGCCTATAGAAGCACGCATTTGGGTGCTATTCAGTGTGTGATCCAACAGACCAGCAAAAAACGTAATTACAATTGCTGTCTTTCGTTGTTCTGAAGAAAAGCTTCAAGTTAAATTTTATACTTGAATGTAAGTACTTAAACTCTTTGGATCAGTCTTCCTTGACAATAAAATTTGAACTTATTTGTAAATCATCAACTGTCAAATACAAAAGAGGATTAAATACATTTATCTCTATTTAATTTCTTGAATTAAGAAATTACAGATAGTTTATTCCTTGAGTAGTTCTTGGGCCTCTGCATTGCACAAGTCTTCCACACAGACAGAGAGGATAAAATTAAAAGGAAAAGGATGCTGTCCTCAAGTCTAGGGATTCATGATCTAATAAAACTCTTAATATCTCTGTGGTAAATTTCAATTTTATTTAGCTTTTTAAAAAAATACATTAAAATAGCAGACGTTATATTCAGTAAATTGTGTGTAACTAGAAGTGTCGTCTGCTGACTGTGGAAATGAAAGAGAAGTGACATTTATTTAACACCTACTGCTTGTCAGTTACTGTGTCAAATACTTTACAAGCATCATCTCATTTTAAAAAAGAATTTCTTTAAAACAATTCAAGTTTGTCGAAAAATTTAAAACATAGTACAAGAGCACTGAGAAAGCTCACAAGAACTTTCTTTGCTTTATTGCTTCTTGAGTAAAAAGCTCAAATCTGGGATTTTAATTTGAAAAAGTTTTTCAGCTTTTCCCTAACTTTCATGATGCCCACAGTTTTGAAAGTTACAAACCCGAAATTTTGCAGTGGACCCATTATTTTGGGTCTCCTGATATTTTCTTTTAATTAGATTCAGATTACATACCTTGGGCTAAAACTACACAGCAGTAAGGGTGGGGCACTCATCCATTTGTACTTTCCCTGATAGTCCCTTTTTTAAAATAAATTTTGCTAATTGATGACAAATGGAATGTAACTTTTTTTTATATACTTGGTACAGGGTCTACAGTGTGTACAGGGTCTCACTACATAGCTCAGACTTGTAGTGATCCTCCTGTCTTCAGCCTCCCAAGTGCTGGGAGTACAGGTGCATACCATCACGCCCAGTCTCAGTTGCCATCTCAGCACACCCTGGGGCAAGGTTGGCACAGCACACTGGGCATCAAACTCCAGCTGCCACACTCTGCCTAAGCAGGCGCTTTAGTCTGCTGAGCTATCTGGCCGACCCTGGAATGTAACTTCTTTTGTTTGTGCTGGCAATTGAACTTGGGACCTCATGCTTGCCAGGCAGGTGCTGTGCCACAGAGCTACGTCCCATGCCTTAGAATCTAACTTCTTTGCCAAAATTCAAATATTGAACATACTACTAACATGCAAGACAAAATTATAGCTTTCCTACCCCACAAACTGCTTTATCAGTTAGCATAAACCATGCTATTTTCTGTTGGCATATTTTTTTTTTTTTTCGGAACTGGGGATTGAACTCAGAACCTTGTGCTTGCCAGGGAAGCGCTTTTTCTACTGAGCCATCTCTCCGGCCCCTGTTGGCATATTTTAATAGGCAGTATTTTACATATACCAGCATACAACCTTATCTCTTTTTACTTTGAGCCTGTATTCACTGAGATTTGTTCAAGGTCACATAGGGAAGTAGGAGGTGAAAAGAGATCTTGCTGGCACCAGATCGCATGTTTTATTATACAATACGTTGAATTCTGAGGTAAACTGATATATAAAAATATTTAACTCAGACAGTTAAACCTATGAGTAAAGCAAAATTTGTTAAATTAACTCATAAATTTACATAGGGACTTAAAACTATAGAAATAGTACTAATTTAGTGAGGAAAGCCATTCCTTGATCTTTATCATACTAGTAACCGCTTTGTAAATATATGAATATTTGCTGAAACAGCTGGGTGGATTTATATTCTCACTTCCGCTTTGTATTATCAAATAATTAACATTTGATGAGTAGTACTAGTATGGAAGCCTATCCTGGGTAAATACTAAAAAACCATGAATATTATTACTAATCTATCACAGGAATTCTGAGGTAGTTTTATTGATTTGTTTTAGCCTCTGTTGTCTTTTCTACAAAGTCAAGAAAATAGTCTTTCTTGATTTTACACACATCATTATGACAATTGGTACAATGAACAAATCAATATATGAACAAAATGGAAAGCATTTCTATTTTCTTCTTTTTATTTTTTCCCCTCCTTTTATTTATTTACCAATCTCCCATGAAAACCTGTGCTTGACATAGAAGCCCGTTATCTACTAGATGGAAATTTTTTTCTGATAGTTCTCAAAATCCACAATAACTTTCTCTGAGACTTCAATTCAAAGTCATTAATTCATGTCTATTTTTCATAAAATGTGTGTGTGTGTGTTGTTGGAGAAAGAACCCAGGGCTGCTTTATGCTAGGTAGCCACCCGTCAATGAAGTACATTCCTAGTCCCATAAAATGGCTCTTGACATCTCTTGGAAAATCAGGGCAGGGAGTAGAGGGAGTGTCTGGACTGTCTGAAATGGACAGTAGCCTTTATTCCTGCCACAGGGCTCACTCTCTCTCTCTCTCTGTCTCCTCCCCCTTATCTCTCTTCATTAATTTGTTGGATCATCCATCCAATTAAAGACACTGTAGCAGGAGTTAAGAAAGAAACATAGACACTAGTAACACAGTCCCTACCTTGGAGGAACATAGCGTAAGAGCATGAACTGTTTATATAGTGAAATAATATTTTTTTTCTGAAAAAATGTCTTGGAATATTCTCTTCCACATGGACAAAATTGTTTTGTTATTCTGAAATTTTCTTTTAAAATGCATTTCTTTTACTGAGTTCATTAGATTGCAGATATCACTGCTTAAAATAATACATATTTCTTGTTATTATTATTCTTTGCATTAATAAGTATTTGCAGATGTTTAAAGTTTTAAAATATCCATTATTAATTTCTGCCAGGTCCAAATCTGTGAATGTTTCTTTTTATTTAGAGAAATGCTGCTTATTTGGAGTAGCTTGGCATAATGAACAGTTTAGTTGGTAGAATGTAGTGTCAGAAGATATACTTAAATGCAAGCTCTACCTTTTGGTACCTCCAGAAATGTGAGCAGAGTCTATCTCTAGAGTTAGTACCACTGTAAAGAGATCAAATGAATGGTGTATGTTAATCAATTAGGTAATCCTAGGCAGGGATAAATTAATACATGTTATGTATGACTATAGCTAAAGTTTTGTTTTGTTTTAAATGTGCATTTGGAGGGTTCTTTAAGTATCTCTGGATTACTAGAGCACCATCTTTTGGAAGGGAGAACATTTAGGATGTGGAATAATCTTAAGAATTAAAACATATAACCTATTTAACCTATTAGTTTTGAAAGCTATTTAGAGGAAAATGCGAAATACTGAACTGAGAAAGAAATCCTTCCCATGTAGGATCTATCCATCTCATTTGAATCAGGGTCTTATTAACTGGCTGCGAGAATGTATATGACATACATTTTGGTCTTTCCTTGATTTCATGTGTCTGCTTGAAATCTGGGTTAATTTCCAGTGTTCTTAGCTGCACCGACACAAAGTGGCCTTTGTGGTAGCACCAGTATGTGTCTTGCTTGGAAATGGGACTTTCATAGCCGTTCTGAACAAAAATACGTGGGGATACCTGAATTTTCTTTTGTTTTCTTCTTCTGAAGTTTTAAAGTGTTCTAGAGACCCGCTCTGTGGTGTTTTACAAATCTCTTTGACCAATGAGCATTCCTTCAGCTGTGCTCACTGTCACAGGACAGATTCTAATTCATGAGAGGGCCTGGGGGTGGAAAACTAAAACTGGGCTATTCGGGAAATTTCCAGTGAATGTACAAGTCCTCCTTGCATCACATTTAGGCATAAAGCAGAGGTCATAAATTAGAGGTTCATAGGCAGATGTAGCCTGCAGATGTTTTCTATTGGAATCATGTTGTGTTGTAATATAATCTTAGTTATTAGCTCATATTTTCAAACTAAGGAATTATAAAAATATGGTCTTCTGTCTTCCTTGAAAAACCCACAACCACACTGGACCAACGTGCTTGTAGCTGCGGAGTGAGTGGAGACAGCTTATAATTGGTATAAAGGCTGATATGCAGGCGAAGAGCCTATTTCTATCCCTTTAGGCTGTGTTCCTTAGCACGATACTTCGCTTTCCTGTGCCTCCATTTCCTGGGTGTGAAATGAGGCTGACAACTGTACATCCTCATTCCAGCTGTGGTGGGGAAGAGGTAATGTCTGTCAACTGCACAGAAACACAGCTGGCCTAACAGCTAGTGTATGCGACCCTCCTCCATGCTTGGAGCTAAGGGCTTCCTCCTTTGACCTCCAGCACATCGGTCTCACTTTCTCAAATGCCTTACAACTTGCCTGCCACTTACCAGTGTTTGAATTTTTAACTATGAACCAATATTATATTTTCCTAAATAAAATGGTAGACATAGACTGGCCAAACTCCATAAACTATAAAAAATAAATAATTCAAAAGTTAGTAAAAAAAGGAAAAAGTCAACATTCTACAATTTTTTTTTCAATTTTTCTCTCTTTGTATTTTAAAGAGAATAAAAAATAGTAAATAAAACATTAGCAGGGCTGGCAAGATAGCTCAGTGGCCTGAGCACATGCTTAGGCAAGCTTAGGCAGAAGCAGGGGACTGTGGTGTGATCCCCAGCACCACATACCAAAGAATTTCACTAAACAAAATGGTAGGAATTCAACAATGGTTCTTATATTTCATATTGTTGTCTTCTAATTACTTCTTCAGATTAACAGATATATGCATGCAAAATTGGTGAAAAAAATAAAAAAGAAAAATTTAAGCAGTAGAAAACAAAAGCTAGTAGATAGGATCGGGGAGATGGCTCAGTGGAATAAGTGCTTCCCTGGCAAGCACAAGGGCTTGAGTTCAATCCCCGGTACAAAAAAAAAAAAAAAAAAAAGCCAGTAGAAAACAAAAAACAGAAGTACAATTATATTTTTCTCTTCTTTCTTTCTCATCTTCTTTGCCTCATTCCCATTATTCTTTCTCTTTGAAAAGTTTCTCTCCCTTTCACTTTCACAGTATCTATTATACAGTTTAAGGAGCAGTATTAACATTTTCTGAATCAGACACAAGATTTTATAATTAATTTTTCTGCAAAGACAACACCTTTAAAAAATATGAGACTATAATATTTCCATAAATAAAAGTAGCTTATGACTGAAGAAACTAGTTTTTGTTTACCATTTTACTATTTCCAAATTTAGTTGTGTAGGGCTCAGAGCAGAAAAAATATCTTTGTCCATTTTTGAAAACTTGGAACACAGTGGAAAAGTACGCAAAATTGATTTTGTGAAAAGATTTCCATCACTTCAATGAAAAACCATCATAAGACAAATAACAAAACTCATTTTTGTCCAGAATTTTTCATTCACAGATTTCTTTTCACCACAAGCGGTATGATAAACAAAACTAGGGTAGGAGTCCGCTGTCCTGGGTTCAAGTTCTTACAATGCTATTATTTTGCTGAACATGCACCTCAGTCTTCTTTACAATAGATTTTTACAGGCTTCCCAGAAGAGATTTCTGATCTGTCCAGAATAATGAATGGGGTCACTTTTCTTTTCTTTTCTTTCTTTTTTTTTTTTTTTTCATCTAACCACTAGAAAGCACAGCTTTTTACTGAGAGCACTAGTTTGGGAAAAGCATTGAAATCCCACATCAATTTCTGTTAGCTTGTGTTCATAGATAAAATATTCAGATAAGACTGTGGAGAAGGGAGTTTATGGTCTGTTTTCTCTCAGATCCCTCCAACTCTGCTTTAAAATAAAAATTCCTGGATTATGTTATATATGAATGGTGGGGGCATCAATTAAATGAATTAAGGAAAATAAATGTCTTAATGAAATGCACAAAGCTAGTGTGCATATATATGAATATATTTCATAAATAAAAGTAGCTTATGACTGAAGAAACTATGCATATATATACATTGGCTTTGTGCATTTCATTAAGAAATGCATATATATTTCAATAAAATCAAATAACTGAACTGATAGTAGAAGCCTGGATCTTAGCCAAAAACCAAGAAGTGATAAGAATTTAAACTTTTTTGATTTTTAAAAATCTTTTATTTATGCATTTATTTGATACAGGGTCTTGCTACACAGCTTGGACTCATAGTGATCCTCCTGTCTCAGCCTCCCCAGAGCTGGGACTACAGGCATGTACCACTATGCCGGTTTCAGTGACCAGCTCAGCACCCGGGCCAGCATGGCATGAGGTACCAGGGATCAAGCCAGGGTCTTTGCACTTACAGGCAGGTGCCTAGACCATCAAACTATCGTCCTACATTTTTCATTTTTTAACCTTCTTCAAGTTTTCTGACATCTTCTTAGTTCTTTTAAATTGTTAGTGTATTTATTTAAGTCTATGGCGTCTCAAAAATCTAATAGGCTAATTAAATTAGAAAACCTCCCTTCTCAACAGTCTTATTTGCGTATTTTATCTATGAACACACAAGCTAATAGAAATTGATGCTGGATTTCAATGTGTTTCCCAAACTAGTGCTCTCAGTAAAAAGCTGTGCTTTCTAGTGGTTAGACGAAAAAAAAAAAAAAAAGTCATCCCATTCATTATTCTGGACAGATCAGAAATCTCTTCTGGGAAGCCTGTAAAAATCTACTGCAAAGAATAAAGCTGTAATACACTGTCAGCAACAATTTGCCTTGGCAGGGGATGGACAGTATGATCTAACCGTCCCTTTTATTTCTAATTTCTATGACTCCATTTTTTTCTCAATCCTTATATAGTTCTCTTAACCCAATTCTGGCACATACTGAGCCAGAGTCTCCCAGTGTTTGAGCTGCTTTCCAGGGTGATGCGGTGCATTGGGAAATTCATGAACACTCAATTCTGGAAGTTAACTCTCGGGTGTGACTTATATATTCTAAACCAAATCTCTGTATCTACATGTACAGTAAGATATTTGCATGAATTGTTACAGTTTCCCCTGCACACAGTGAATCAAAATTAGTGAAGACTTTAAATTGTGGCTCAGGGCTGATGAGGTAGCTCAACAGCCTAAGCACCTGCGTAGGCAAGCAAAAGTACTAGGATTCAATCCCCAGCACCACATGATGCACCAGTCCTCCTCCTGGCACTCCAAGCTGGCCATTGAGACCAGGTGTGGTGGCATATGCCTTTAACCCTAGCACTGGGGAGGCTGAAAACAGGAGGATCACTGTGAGTCCAAGCTGTGGACTGAGACCCTGTACCAAATACATTCAAAAGAAATAAATAAAATAAAATATGGCTCAATTGCTTTTCATGTTTTTAGCTCTTAATAGACATCAATCCCAAGCATTCTTTTTTCCCAAATCCTGCTACTGGAGAATCTCCCTACTCTGCTATTCTTGCTCAAAAACTCTTCAAGTCTTTCAGTATGTACAGGGTAAAGTTTAAGCTCAATTTGGATGACCTTTCTCACTACCATTCTTACATCCTTAGGAAGACATTATACACTGAGCACCTACTTGCCACAGGCATAATTCTACAGAAAGTAAAAATGGGAGAATACATAGTCCTTAATGTGCATTGCTTTTGTGGCTCACTTCTACCAGAGACTGAATCAACCAACATAACAAAATATAGAATGACTCCATAGTCATGTGGGCTAAATGAGAGAAAGAATAAAACGAGGGCAGAAAATATATTGAATAAAATTCAACGTGAACTAAGATAACCAAGGAAGATAGTGTCCCATTATGCTGTTTATCGCATTACACTATTTCGATTTCACCTAGTGTGTTAGATAGCAGCCCTTCCCTGAGTATTTTGAAGTAAGGTAATGGTTAATCATCGGTAGTTAATTTTCGGGCGCGGGCGCCCTGCTCCTCAGCCTTGCCCCTCCTGCTGGAGCTTCTGCTACGAGTCTTGTTTCCTGTATAGCCCTGGTCCCTGCTGGCAAGATTTGATTGGTTCGCACAGCCCTGCGAGGCAACTGGCTGTTGGCCTATTGCCTGTGTCGGACGATATACTTGGCTCCCTCTGATAGGTCCGGGGGGGATATAAGAAGGGGGTTTAGGAGAGGGGGAGGAGGAAGGCCAGAGAGGAGGGAAGTCTAAAGACAGGGAGTCCCCATCTTGTCTTTTCTCAGCGCCGGTCAGTTAATGAAACATTAGGTATTATCTATAAAATGTATATTTTGGAGGCTTAAATATTTTTCTAAGCAAAAATAAAATTGAAGGCTCTTATTCATAGATGTTGGATTCCTAGGGGGGAAAATCACACAAAAGTTGTACAAGAACAGAGCTGCCATATCTTTTGCTTACAACAAAATTCTAAGGTCAGAGAAGTAAGTCACAGTAGGGTTGCTGTAATTCTTTGAATGTATCAATTAAACATCAAGGGAAATCTACATGTACAGGCAAAAGATGAGACAGAACTTCCCTTCTCTGAAGATAGAATTGCTACTACTTTGCAGAATTTGACTGTGATTTTTCTTAATTTTTGCATCTGATAAGGTAAAAATTCTTTTATTTCTGAGAAATGAGACAATCATGACTATAAAATCCTGTCATATATGTAACATATGCTTCCTTTTGGAAATGCTAGAAGATGATCGACTTCTCAGCTTAAATTAAAAAATAATAGAAATTCACAGGCTCTTATTGACAATTAAAATAACATCCTTCTACCTAATTACTTGGAATGCAAAACTCCCAGTGGAAGAGAGCAGGGTCAGAAATTAATACTTTTAGTGGTCATTACTGTTGTTTTTAAAATTAGTATCAATGAATTTAGATACTTTCCTCTAGGGGCAATTTTCCATGTGATGATGATAAGAGGAAATAGGAAGGAGAAAACAGAGTATTGGGACAAAGAGGAGGGTGGAAAGAAAACCTTTATGTATATTTCAGCTTCTCCTAGTGATTTTATTCAAATCAACCTACTGGCAAAAATTTATTATGCAATGGAAATAGCCCCTATCATCTTATGAAGAGATTTCTGTATTGTGTTCTTAAAAACAACAGCTAACAAATTCTATAATAATATGCTAGGTAAACCTTTTGGTTAAAATAAAAATTTTAATTAAGAGGACCTGGGTCCAAGAGTTGGCTCCATCCTTTTGTAGCTCTCCATGCCTGGGCCTGTTAACAGACTCCTGGAAAAATAATTTTCTTATGTACTCAAAATCGGAGAAGTAGAAAGTGGTAAAGAACAGAGCAGTGGAAACTACTTACACAATGCTGGTTATGGGCCAAGCACCACATCTTTCTCATATGAAGGAAATACAAATGATGAGCATTAAGTTATAATGTATTTGTTTACTATCTACTTATGTCTACTCCAATATCCTTCTTTTATGATAATTTAAAAAGTAGGGGTACTTCAGTCTTCACAGGTTGTTTTTCCCTTCTCTGTTTAACTGCATTCTCTGCAATTCGAAGGTTGGACTCCTAACTCTCATGAGAACAATAGGTATGCGAAGCTGAAGCCTCTGGGAGGGGATTAGGTCATTTTTTTTTATCTTCAAAGTATTTACTGAGATGGCCATATATAGACATTGAAGATTGAGCAAACAATATAAACACTAAGTGTTCCTTTCAATGAACTAATAGAAGTTAGTAGTACAATTGTCTCAGCTATGCTTTCCTCCTTTCTTCTTTTGCCTTCATTCTTTCTTCTTTCTTCC
>NW_004524733.1:1192749-1213783 GCF_000260255.1 Octodon degus
TTGCAGAACCAGGGATTGAACTCAGGCCCTTGCGCTTGCCAGGCAAGCACGTATTCTACTGAGCCATCTCCCTGGCCTCTGTTCTTTCTTTTCAGTAGCTTCTTTCCCTTTAACAATATCTATTGTACCTTTTGCATCTTACTTACTCTTTCAATTTCTTATACAGAGAGGCAATATGAAATTTACATGCTTGAGACTGTAACCTGATAGAAGGTTCCCTTGCACTTTACCAAATGGGTTCACCTCAGGATGTTTGTCAGAAATCGGTTCTTCACCAGACAACCCGTGGAGAGTGGCAAGGCACCTATCCTGGATGCTTGTTGTGGTATTTAGAACTGACTAAGACAGCTCTGGGTGTGTAATATCTCTCGTCTCCTGGCACTAGGCAGAATTGGATTTATGTAATGTGGTTCTGAGCTACTAGATCTATTTACAGAATTATTTTGATTGTAGGGAAGATAATTTTTCAAAGACTACAATACAATGAAACTACTTGGCTAAAATATTCAAATATTTATAGTTGTTTCAGTTTTTAAACTAAAAACTATATTTTTGCATATAGCAGCTTGTATAACAAAGAAAAATGTATATTTTATGGGTATGCTAGCTGGCTGGGGTTGAAGTTTCTATTTTGAATTTGTAACAAAAACCATATACACTCCATAGCTTATTGTCTCAATTAACATATCTTTGTTATTTTAGGAAACTCTCATCCAAAGGCAGAAAACTATAAATGACTTTATTTTTATTTTGGGAATTTCACAAAAGTAGAGAGCTAGTTATAGTAGATAACTTATCATGGATCTACATGACAGACTTTGATAGCTTTATCTTGGTGGTACCAAACTCAAACCATTAGGTCATAAATATATATATAACACACACACACACACACACACATATATGTGACATATCTATATCTATATCTATATCTATATCTATATCTATATATGTTAAAAATAGTCTGAACTTGCTATGCAGTTTAGACTGACTTTGAGCTCACTTTGTAGACCATGACAGTCTCAAACTACAAGGATCCTCCTGTCTCAGCCTCCTGAGTGCTGGGATTATACACATGAGCCACTATGCGAGGGCTAATTTGACCAATCTTAATCAAACTCATGTTTAAATTCTTCTGAAATTTAGTGAGTATTCTGCTTTCCCTACATTGTCTAAGATACTATTGAAATTCTGCTGATAAAGTAATTACTTATTGCAATAAGCAATCAACACAGAGTTGCTTTATCAATAGGTAGCTTATGAGGTATATTCAGCGAGCTGGCATTTGACAAACTAAGAGCTAGGAAAGATTAGCAGCATTAGCTTACTTTGAAAAGTTAAAATAAATTTAAATATTTTTTAAAATGAATTATGAGAATGAGACTTTAAATTAGTATCTACATGAGGTGGGGCTTTTTTGTGGTGCCAGCGACTGAACTCAGGACCTTGCACTTGTCCGGCAAGCACTGAAGGCACTGAGCTAGCTCCCCGGCCCAGGGGTTTTTAACGTATGGCTCACATTTCCCCTGAGGAACCAATGTCCATCTTCTTATGGCAAATAAGTAGTTGACAAACTCAGCCTTGTACAGCAAAATTAACTAAACCATTCTGCAACCACATGATTTGCTGTAGTATTTGCTGAATTCCACTATATCCGAAACGCAATTGGCATGCATTTTTCATGCTATGTGCATTGTATGAGATGTTTTCCCCCACAAGAATTGAAACCTAACAAGTTTTGACCAAAACAGACTGTTTTTCTAATTTCTCGTACAAGTTTAACTCCTCTCACCTGAAATGAATGTTACCCATATGATAGTGAATAGACTTTCATTATCTATCTATCAATCATTCACTTTTAAAAAGAATCCTTTTTGTGTGTATTTGAAAGTGATATACTAAAAAATGGAAATTACGCTTTCAGATAAAAGCAGTTCTAAAAATATATTAAGTGTAAGATTAAATTTAGATAATGTAACGGTGTGTTTCACTAAATAGGGAGAGGATTTGAAGGTGAAGGACAGCAAAAGAAGGTTACAGACATACCAAGTTTATGTTTGATGAGGTATGAGGCATATTCTCTCTATACACTGAGGTATTAAGAACCGTAACTGAAAATACGATATAGAGACTAGGACCACATGACACACTTAACCTAGATGTAATGTCAGACATCTAATAGCAAGTCTCAGTGGTGTCTCAGAAATGATATAAACTGATTTTTAAGCCATATGAACTGTTTCTTACTTCTGAGGCTACCATATACTAGCAAAATCTCTCATCTTCTTTCTACTCTCCAGGAAGGCCTATGGATAGATCACATTAAACAGAACCAGAATTCTTAATACTTTGAATTCTCATCCAATCTTAATTTGAGGCTTGGTCAGACAGAAGAGTAAAAGAGTCTAAAGGAGAGAAGGTCACCTGGAAGCCCACGTAAGTATCATAAATACTGGCAATAAATCCTAAGTAGATATTAGCAGAAAAAGTAGTTTGAAGTCAACAAGCAGCTGGCCCCTGACTTTAGGGCTAATAGCAGGATTACCCTGAAAGCAGACCACAGTTGCTTTTGGTAAACATTTTCAACTGAGTACACAGAGGAGAATCTCTAGTTTCCAGTAATTCCACAAAAGCAAAGATATAAAGAAAGTTACTGGAGTCATCTAAATAGTGTGTCAAGCCAAAATATTTGTCTAGACCCCAAATCACTAACTTCATTAGCTGCCTGATAGAGGTCAAAAAGAAAATCAAAACAATTATTGAAACAACAGAAAAAAACTAAACTTATTTTTCTCATCTCTCCCTAGTGCTTTAAGTCATTACTGTGGGGCTAAATTATGAAATCTACTAAGATTTAACTATTTGAAGCCATTAAAATGTTACTTACTGATGCAAAGGTGTACAATTTTAAAGTTATCCTTTGCTACGGAACCGTTATTGGCACCTAAGAAAATACATGCTCGCCATGTCTGGGCTGCCATGCCACCTACGATATCAGTGCCTAAACAGAACATTTAGCAGTGTCACCTCTATGAGTTTATATGACTGCAGAGACTAAAAATACATCTTCCCCATGAGGGTGTCTGTGTAGGCTGTGGTTCGGTTGACGATTGCAAATGCTTTTTCTTTGGGACTGGTTCCATGACATTAACACTGGAGCCCGCTGAAAGCTTAGAAAGATTGCTTCATGCCAGAATATAACCATACTTAGAGAATTATTTTTAAAGCTGGAAATATTTTTATTTACTCAATGTTTAATTATTTAAAAATCTGTATCTATGTCCATGTGTTTTTATGAGGTTCCCCACTTTGGAAGAATAAATTGTGAATGTCAGAATCTCATAGAATTCCCATTTTTAGCTGAACTTCTACTGCTTGATGAATAAAGATAAAATATTGACTAAATATAGTATACTTCCGAACTGCCTTAGGTGGAGTTGTATTTTATTGATTGTAACACCTATATGCAATAAATGGTGTTGCATGAAGACAAACTATTTACCACTCAGAACATGCTTGTTGGGAGGGCTCCATATGTGTACTAAATCTGATATCCCTTTAAATATCTGAAATTCACAAGTTGGAAACGAGACTTAGAAAACAGTAATGAACACCAAAAATCAGACACCTGAGTTTCAAGCCCCACTACTGTGAGACATACGTGCGTGCAGAAGTGTGCATCACCTTGGACAAGTCACTTAACTTTCAAATTTAGCTTACTAAATTCTGGTACTGCTTTAGGACTAATCTAGTAATATAAATTAAGCAAAGAATGAGCACACTGTTTGGCATATTGTAGATACTGTACATTTCTTCATTCTTATCCTGTGTCTTCAATTGTTGGAAATTTTGAGATTCCCATACATATATGTAATCCTGAATTGACCGGAAATATAAATCAGAGCACACCAATTTACTCCACAGAAAGACTCACAGCAGGGTTATTTTGCCTAGAAACCCACTAGTAGGTTCACACATATATTGCCCATTCTGCAAATTTCTCACATTTGCTTTAATATCTATCCTTTGAGCAGGTGTGAGTGTCTCCAGAGGACCAAGGTAAGAAATATTTTGGATCTGGAGGGTGCCCCTCATTGAAAGCATGATTTAATGCTTACGGCTGGTTATTAGAGACCTGGAAAGTAACTGGTGTTGTAAACAAAGGGATCAAAACTATAATAGTGGGTTGAAATTGCAACACAAGATTTTTTGTTGGTTGACAAGGTGAATGTCTACTGAAAATACTCAGATGTGTAGTTGTATATGGCTCTCCTGATAGAGTTAATTACTGCTACATCCCTCTTCTCAAGGTGGTGGAAGAGATTTTTCAAGCAGCATCTTGTGGCTCAGGGGCAGTCAGCAGAGGCACTGATGTCGGAGCTGTGCAGCTTCCTCAGGAAGAATGCTGTTGCTGCTGAGATTGTCCAAGCAATTTTAAATACGAGAGGTGTTTTGCTTTTCCCTCTCCAGAGGTTGAAGCCCAAGTCTTTACAATGAGCTCATACATTTTTTTTCTTTTTTTTTTTTCTTTTGAGAAGGATAGCAATAAGTCACTAAATTGCCCAGACTAGGCTTGCACTTGTGGTTCTTCTGCCTTAGCCTCCCAAAAGTATTTGGAATACAAGTGTGTGCCAAACATAGCTGCAAATGTATATATTTCCCTTTTCTTCCTAAGTACTTCATCTCTCTGTGTCTCTATCTCTGTCTCTGTCTGTCTCTGTTCTCGTTCTCTCTCTCTCTCTCTCTCTCTCTCTCTCTCTCTCTCTCTCTCTCTCTCTCTCTCTGCCAAAACACTATGGTTTTGTCTTATCTATCAGAAGAAATGTAAATTTCTCTAATGAATAGTTCATGACTATGGTCCCATTAATCTGCTTTTAATTCCTTAACTTGTATAATAGCATAATGATAAAAACAATCCAGAAAATAATTCCTAAACAACTTTTGTGCTTTTTACTTAACAGGACAGTAAGCATCAATGTATGAGAATTGAGAAGAAGTTACAGCCCTTTACTTTGACTTACCCTACAGCTTTGTGTATGGCTTCTTTGGGTGCTGTCCTTTGTTTCCCTGCCAGTGCTTCAGAATTGCACACTTGGTCATTACAAGATCTGCCACATATCAAACCCAGCAATGTGCTGGGTTGTGTTTAGATATTTAAATTTTACAGAAACTTCTAGATGTAAATACTGCTCTCATTCCCATTTTACATGGGAGGAATTGGGTCCACATAGTAATGTGTTAGTCAGTATTCAAGCCCAGATCTGTGCCTGTATTTTTGAACTTCAATACTTTCGACGTTTTCAAATGTTTTGGGATAGTATGATGAAGTTTAGCTTCTATAATATTTGTCTGAGAACAATTTAGAAAAAATTGAATCTTTCTGTACATGGGAACATATGCCTGTAATAGCTGCACACAGAAGGCTGAGGCATGAGGATTGCCAGCCTAGGAAACACAAGGTGTTCCAGGCCTGCCTGAACTGCAACACAGCCCTTGTCTTAACAAAAACAAAAATAGAAAAGAAAACCTGGAGTCCTATGTCGATATATAAAAATGTGTTGCATTGAGTTGGGCAATAGATGTTCTTTTAATTTTCTCAGTTCAGCAAAAACAAAATTATATGACTTCAAGTAGAATGGTAAGTTTTAGAAACAGGTGAGACGAAATATACTACACATCCTTACATAGGGCTGAATTTCAGGAAGAAATGTAGTAGTTGGTATTTGAGCAATAAGCACTTAAAATAAGATATGTAGCAAGGTTTTTCTGAAGAAAAAATTAATATTTTCCACCTGAATAAAAAATTGTTAAGTGAATTGGTTAATTTATTAATGTAAGGAACAAGCTGCCCATGTCTTTGATCTTTTATGCTTTATTCCATCCCAGAAAGTAACGGAAATGCAAACACAACCCTCACAATCATGACACCAGCAGGGGTCCATGCATTACAAACGAACGTTCTGTCTGCTTTTTTCTTCTTCTAAATTGAACCCAGGAGAGCAGAGCTGGGTCTTTGATTCTAGGGAACTGCTGTTTGCAGAAAAATTAGGTGAGGGTTTCAATTTGACAATTTCTAGATTGACAATTTCATTCCATGGCGCCTCCTGTTTCTGGACTCTGGCTTTAATTATCACTTAGAGTAAACATACTAGATATATACTTATCAACTCTTCATTTCCCCTGTGGACCACACTGTGGGTTACAAAAAACAATTTCCATTTTGGCTGGTGATGGCCTAAATAAGGTACAAACAAAACAACAAGGAGGGGCTTCTTAATTTAGCAGGGTGAGATGTTCAGATAACAGTGACCCTAGGGGTTAGAAGAGAAAGAGAAGTAGATTCTCTACCTTAGTGGAATTGAATAATTTCTAAAAGATTTAGCACAAAAATACTGGGCCATCACACACTAGGAACAGTTAGAAAAATATGACATTAATGTAACTTTTTTCATAGTCTTTAATAGTGGAATTCTTGAAATATTTTCAGTTATAACATATGATATTTTAGGCACAACTATCACAGGAGCAAAATTGTTAAAGGGATATTAAAGATATGAATATCATGGTAAGGTTATATTAAGGTATTTAGGGCTATAGAATATATGACATATTTATCACATGTCATTTTATTGAATTCTAATGCTGGTGTCAAACTCTGTTGAATAAACTGCATACTCTGATAAAATAACCTGATACATACACATATAATAATTTGAGTGACTGATTTCTATATTTGTAAATTAATTTTTTCACTAATGAACTATCTCTCATCACACATGCAATTTTAGAGGCAAGTCATCATCACCACTGTTTCATCAGCAAAATCTAATCAATGATTATTATCAGCTAAGTCTTCGGAATCCAGTTTGCACAAGGGTCAGATTTCATCACATTAATGGGACAGTAAGTCTCACATCTATTAGAATATAAGACTATCATTCAAAATAATGGAAGAACATGATGCTTTGGGAAAATCAGAGTATCAGAAGAGAGAAGTTTGAGGTCCATGCAGGAGTTTATGTTCTTTGTTCTCTACTATGCAAGCTAAAAGTTTAATTTTTAAATTTAAGTGGTTTAAATTTAAGATTTTCGCGGTTTATCTTCCTAATGAAACATAATCAATTTGTGCTCTCTTAAAGAGAGCTTAATAGTGTGGAGGGTACCACTGCTAGGTGGAGAAAAAGCAGTTTTTCTATAATGTATTGTTGATGATTCAAATCAGTACCTGCAGTGACTCTAAAAGAAAAGAATGTGTAACCTCAATTTTACATGTGACTTTTATATGTCAATGAACAAAATAAAATTATTTTATATCTATATTACCCCAATCATTATAGACACATTTACTATAAATGTGTGTAATAAATATCAATTAAGTTTGATAACATATTGAGAGCAATGCAAAATATTAATTTGTAATGTATGCAATATCATATGACCTCCAATCTGAACAAAAATTAGTAATTTAGGTTTATGATAATAAGTCCAATTTAACAAATTAAATGAAGTTGCCATGTTGTATATATTTTTACTCTTTTCTACAATTAAAAATTACGCATTTAAATTGCATTCTATGTGTCACCATCGAAAAAGAACCTTAATCAATGAAATAATTTTCTTATATAAATTTATTTATAGAGCTGAATTCCTTTGGCCTTTTAAAAATCTAACTTGGTCACTGAAGCATTTCTTACTTTCATTCATGCAGATATTTAGTATAACTCTAGTATTCCTCTACTATTAATCAGATCAATGAGATTGATAGTTTCATGCAGAGTATATATTTTAATGATGAAATGCATAATAAATAAACATAGAGGATATATGTTACAAGATTCCAAATAGTAATAAAAATATATCGAGAAAAACTATGTAAAAGGGGGTGGAAAGTTCTGAGATGGCCAGGGACACTAGTGAAAACAGTTTCTTCTCCTTAGAGGTTAGTTAGGGAGATCTCAATGATAAAGATCCATCTGAGTAAGGAAGGAAGAACTGATTCCTTCAGGAATGAAGAAATTCCTGCAGGAATGAAATTTCATTGTCCTAGACTTTATTTTGAATTATTTCCTCATGTAAAATCATTCCTTATCCTAAAGTAAACACAATATCCATTTGTGACTAAAATTTCCAAAGTGGCTTTCTGTTGGTTAAGATGCCTTCTTGGTATATCATCTGAAAAGAGAGTTAAAAGATCACAACATTTTTCTTTAATGGAAATCTACTAAATGCTTATTTTGTGTAAGATTCTCTTAGATGCTTGCCATTTTGTTTGCCCAAGAAATTAAACTTGTTTACAAGCATTTTACTTTTCGTTTGGGAGTTGATCATTCCCATTACAAAATGTGACTGAGACCTGGTCAGTTAGCCTGGCCTGTTTCCCTGGATGTAGAGATTGACTCTGGCAACACTTAGGATACCAGACAGGTCCATCCAAGTCACTGTCAGCCCTCATGTTTCTTGTGGAACTATTGAAAATGGGCACGCTATTGACTTTATTTTTCACAGGATAGAAATCTAGGAGGGGAGGTTGAAGTTTTGAATATACTTGTCAATATATGAAAAGAGAGGTTCTAAACAAATGCTAAGCAAGAAGAAAACAGATCCAAGAAAGAGAACTCTGCTATGTATGGGCTCCTTTTTAAATGAAATTTAACAAATCACTCTATTGGTTTAAGCTATCAGTAAAATATATCTTACACTTGCAAGTAACAAATTCATGACTATGACAAAGAACCTACTGGCTCAATTCTATCTGCTCTGCTAGGTTTTTAAAAAGCAAGTGTGTGACAGCAAAAATGACTTGTCCACTGACATGTGACCAGTGAGTGCTTAAGCATTTCTAAGTGAGTATTATCATCTGCTTACCTCCGCATAGTTTAAAACAATTATGATTTTAGCTTAGTAAATGTTTTACATGCATTTACACTTATAATAAACTTATCTAGTGTCTGAAATATGTAAAGATGAAACAAATCAATGTTTGCATTCTGAATGCACAAGCCCTCAATCTTATGTGACTTATAAGTTTCTGAAATATACAGTTATAATAAGGAAAATACTATATAAAGAGTGCTGTGGCTATAGGCATGCCCTACCATGTACAGCTTCTCCATTAGATATTAAATATATTAAAATCATAAATTTTACCATATTTTCCAAGCTTCATCTTTAATCCTCCTACAATTCTGATATTTATCAAAAACAGTATTTATGCATTTTGGGGTCCCATTAATCTGCAAATGTCATTTTTGAGCAACTATTGAACTGTGGATCATTTTTACCATTATTACTCTCATCGATTAATAACTTTATTCAGAGGCCCGGGATGAACCTCAGCCGTGCAGCACCTGCCTGGCAAGATTGAGGTCCTGAGCTTGATTCCTGGTGCTAAAATAAATAAATCAAACAAAAAACCAAACTCTGTCGACTATCTCATGATTGTTCAATTGCATCAGGAAGAATTTTGAATTGTCCTAAGCAATATTTTGTAATTTTTCAGTAAAGTTTCCCCCAAGAAAAGTTCTTAACATAAAAATAAAGAAAGCTGTACCTAAGCAATGCACTGAACAAGAATACCTATTTGTATGATCTCTTCGTACACACGTCTGTTCTCTCTGTAATGACATGACGTCAGCACTAATGGTGCCCTCCAATCACAGCAGGATCCCGAAACTGAGCCAACATTCCCACTGCAGAACTATTTCCAACACTTCCCTGACCCGAGGAGTTTGCCTCTCCTTAAAGCACCTGCTGGAAATCCCAGCCACACTCCTCTTTCTGCCTTGAGAACTAGACCTAATCCAGTGATGAGGCTAAAAGTTAGAAATACAACAATTGCAAAAAATGCAAAAATCCATCTTTTCCTCTATTAAATGGTAGGTATTGCTGAAATAAATCGAGCACCGGCGCTTGGGCTCAGGTATATAAAGCAACATCCTCTATCTTTCATGAAGCAGCTGTATTACAGAACTGCCCAATGCTACACTTGTGATGTCTCATGCATTTTTCATTCTCATTAAAATGTTTTTCAATTGCATGACATTATCTTTTACTTATCCAGTCATAATTTAGAGACGCGTAATGCCAAGCAGGTGAAGTCTGTCTCCCCTCCCTCTCCTGCGTCCCCAGCCCGGCTGCACAGCGCACGCCTAGGCAAGGACTAAGCAGAGGAGTGCCAGGCGCTGGGTTAGGTGGCTGAGCCGGCCGCGGAGCTCTTGCCAGGCCTGAGCGTGCAGCTGCCTGCGCTTCTGCAGAGGAACAATGAGCGAGCGTCTGTGGGAACGCTCGTGCCCGCTGGGCGCTCAGCGAGGAGTCCCAGAATATCAGACACAATTATATTCAAATGTAAGTACAAAAAGTCATTTTGATTCGAATATAAATGATTCTACCTGCCATGTTGGATTGCCCTCACTATCGCTCCTCTTCATTAGCAGTGATAATTGAGCAATGACTCCGTGTTGCTTAAATAATAGTATGATTAATGGTCTATTTACCGATCTTGCTTGTAAGCTCCCTACACAAAGACAATTTTTTTTTCTATTTCATTATCTTCATCATCTTCAGACAGAAGCTATTTGAGCCACCGTGTTTGTCAAGCCTGGACACGGGAACTGAATCTCTTGCGGAGTCACTACTGTTGTCTTCCGGGTATTTTGTAAGCCCTCATTAATAAGAAATCAGAATTATTGCTACTGAGTGAGAGAGAAATGCAAATTGCTGCATCCCCCTTTCATGCATAGCACAGCATTTGTATACTCCTCATCTTCTCTTACGTTAGTCCATAGGTTTACTTTATCTGGACCGGAGCTGCAGAGTACAGATTTTTCTAAATTACTTGAAAATTCTATTATTCAAACAGCAAGCCAAGATAATCAACCAAAGAAAGGGAAATTAGAAAAGAACGCAGCGGCATAAAACCCTCATTCCTGAGTATGCCTAACAGTGCAGTTCTATAAGGAATATCCGGCATCAGGTTCTTCTTGCATTAAAGTCACCCAAAAGTTGCAAAATGAATAACTGAAGACGCGACCCTAGGTGCAGCATCCTGACACCGTCACTAACTGAAATCTGTAACTTGGAGGTGAAAATAAACAGAATAGGTTAAGGGTAGAGTTAGCATATAAAACTCACACAACAGAAAATACACAAAAACTAAAAGGCGACTTCTTTTTTCTCTCATATTTTGTATCTTGAAAATGTAAAAAAAAAAAGAATTGCTAACTACAGTAACACTTGGAAAAAAGCATGCCTGGTGGGACACCTTTTTTATATTTATTAAAAGAAAAAGAGCCTTTGTTAATGTGCTTTCCTTATTACTTTAATTTTCTCTTGGCAGATTCCCACTTTCAGACCCCTGTGGACTTACTGGTCCTGGAAAATCGCTTTCTTCTTTGGTCCCCTGAGTGGACCAGTGACAACTGAAAATACGCAGGTAAAACTAACACAGAATGGTTACTTCAGAGCCAATTTTCCACGGCAGCAGCAATGTGTGGGCAAATCTACTTGTGCTGCTTGTGCCCAGGATTCTTTTTTTGACAAAGGCTCTCCCTCTCTTGCCCCAAACAGTAGGTTATTAGGCTATCCTTCGGGGAGTTATTTCATCTTCATTTTGTTCCACTTCTCCTTAATCTTCAGAAAGTAGCATTTATATGCTCTCTGCTAATATTTCTAAGGAGAAAACAAAACTTGCATAATATGGAAAGTCAGTGAATCCTTACTGCTTTGGCAAAACCAATCACTGGTTTCCTCGAATCAACTCAGACCAACACTGGCAGTACTCAGAAGTCCTAAGATAGAGCAACACTGTGGATATTTACAAGGTGCGAATGACTGCATGGAAGAGAGCGCTGGTGAGGACAGTGTGCTCGGCAGTGCAGCTGTCCTCGAGGTGACACGGCTGCCCTGAGCACGGCAGTGGTACTAAGGATTCACGCATGATTCAGTCTGCAGAAAACTTTCCCGTGAGCTCAACTACTTCCCCATCATATGCTTAAGGCAACCAAGGCTCAGAGCTGATGAACAGTTTCCCCAGGTTACACTGCTGGTGAGAGGAAGAGCCCAAATACAAGTGATGCCAGAATGTAGAGTCCAAGTTTTCTTCATATTGTATATATGAGAATATATATATGTAATCATATATATAATTATATATATGAGAATATATATGTAATCATATATATAATTATATATATGAGAATATATATGTAATCATATATATATATATATATATATATATATATATATATATATAATTATAAACATTTTATACCTAAGTAGAATCCTTCTAGCCATAAGAAACTAGGAGAAAACCCAAATCTACCTAGAATAAAAATTCACATTTATAACTACACTTTAAGGAAAACTATAATTTCTGTATTAGCAAAAAAGAATTCACTTTTTCTTTTCCTGATAATTTTATTTTAACTAGCAGTCATTAGTCATCACCATTCGCCTAACTTCAACTAAAATGAAAACTAAACTACAATAAAAACTTCACATAGAAGAGTTATGAAACCTCATAAAAAATTTGAAAATTCAAATAAGAGTCACAAGCTGCCCGTCACCATTTACAATTTAAACATAATCCCAAAAGATTGAGATGTAATCATGACATCGAACAGCAGAAGGAGTTGTTTGATTCTTCTTCTAATCAGCTCCAGAATAATTCTATACACGCATTCAGCCCCACAAACAAGGTCTTTCTTAGTTTGGGTGAAAAGTCTAATAATGCCTTTTGTACTTTAGAAGTCCTGTCAGCTATGAGGATGTTTATGAGTACCTATCAGAACCAACCGCATTTTTAATTATTATTTTGAAGAGAGAAAATAAACAATATAATAAAATTTGATTGATTTAGCATGCCTGTATCTTGCAATAGGAGCAACTATTTTGAAGATAGCAATGTGTGATATGATATGATAATCATTAATTTCCTATCATCATGTTTTGAAAACAAGCCTGTGTTGATTATTGCTGGCCACATGCACATTCCAAATAGAAGAGCTATGAAACCTCATTGTGCCACCAGTGAATAAAGTTAAACACTGGAAGATGTGGTAGATGTGACTGATAAGCCAAATTTTCCCATTTGTTTATATTTTGACCTCTGTCACATATTCTCCATGAAATCACTGCTAAAGTTAACTCTTTGTCATATTAATCTCACACTTTTGAATGGCCACAAAAGGGCTCACAGGAGGGAAAATTCAGAGAACATCCTATAATTTTAAAAACTGATCAAATACAAATAGTCATGGCTGAAGCTTATTGCTGAATGTCCTGCTATGATATTGCTGCAGATAGATATGGAGCTAGCTGAACGAACACCTCTCACCCCTTCACCCCTCAGTCCAGAACAGATTTTTTTTTCATATAAAGTAGGTTTTTGCAATTGAATGATTGAACTTCGTGACTGACAACTAACTCTTATTGTATTTTGTGAAATCAGCCACAAGTAGGAGGTCTCTTATATAGGAAGCATAAATGAGATGAAGGCGTACGTCAGGCACATAAGGGATACAGTAATATCTCCAGTTCTCACAAAGGTAAAAGAATAAAGAGACAAAAATATTTAGATAAATATATTTTGCAGTAAGCAAATGCAAAATCTAAAATAGCACTATTTTAATAATCATAACAATTATGTGACTATCCTCCCATTCGATTTTAGAATGAACGAGCTTTTTAAAGAAAAAAATCAGCAAACATATTTGATTTCATTTTTCTCTTTTTCTCCAAAGTGGTATTTTTCTTATATTGAAGAGTGGTCTAAAATATGAGTTTTGTGCAAGAAAACCTCTTGAATCTTCTGTATAAGTATAGAATATTAAAGTGCTTTGGGAAGTAACTCTTGTATTTAATTTACAAATTCTTAGTTTTTGAATCAGTGTTCTACTTGTCATTGTTACCCAGAGATTTTTTTTTTAAGCTGCTGAAAAAGATTTTGAAATTTTAAATCTGTTTTTTTTTTTTTTTTTTTCCCTTTTTCCTTGAGAATTCAGCCTGAGCCATCGCTCCCTCTGCTGGAAGTGCACAGCACTAGCAAGAGCTCGAGAGGCGCGCGCAGTATCTTTCATCTTCAATCTGCGTGCCACAGACCTTCTGCGTCTCAGTCGCTAAGAGAGATTGCTCACTGAATCAGAAGGAGCACAGCAGATGCAGTACACACTCAGCTTCTGGGAGAAATGCTCTAGCCCGATCACAGGCAGCGAAGCCCGCGCTCAGAGCTTCCCGCGGGTCCAGACACCCAGCACACGGACTAGTCTATGGACAGATAAGAAAGCCCTTACCGACAAAAGAAAATGATAGATTACTGTATTATACTTACATTTCAGAAAAAGTCAAAACTCGCTTAGTGCAATTTTCCATTTTAAATGTAAAATTACCACTTGCCTGAATACAGGTTGCTTTCCATACTGTATTTTTCTATTCAGCGTCAGGGTTTCTCTGTTTGTTAGAAAAATAAAATATGCTTATGTAAACCTTACTTTCCGTTTGACATAATTTATGTGATCATGTCAAGTTTTAACGTGTCTGCTTGCTTAGGTGTTTGGTTTTTCTTTTATATATGATTTTACTTGCTTAGTTATTAATTACTAATGAAAGAACATTGGTACTACAAATAACCAGAAGTTAACTTATAAATGCTTTTAGTATTTTTATTGATAATCAGATACTTAATTCTAAAACTTGGGTGCAGTGCCAATTCATATTGTTTACACATATTTAGATAACAATAAAATTTTAATTGGTTGTTTTACCTGTCTCTGTGTTTTGTTCTTTTTAAGATAATGTGAAGCTGTCCAGAGTTTCAAGAAGTCAGTTCATGTCCAGACATGCAGTGTGATCTCCTACCCTTCCTGGTTATATCTTGCAGACCATAACAACTTTTACTGGTATGTCTGAGACTCAGAAGAATGCAAACCCTACTAAGTGATATGGACCAGCTCTTTGTTTAGACTGTACTACGAAGACTTAAGTAAGCAAGGTGGGCAAATAATTGATTTTTTTTAAAAGCGCAATGTGTTTTTGTACCTTTCTACACTAAGCTCTAAGTTCCTCATAGAAGCTACACATCTTGCTCTCAGTCTACACTAACTTTTTAAAATTGTGCAGAATAGAGCCTGTGATCAGCCTACTGCACTATTGTGTCTTACATGGAAACAGGAATAATACACACGTAAGTACTAATAGAAGATGAACGGAAGCCAGCATTATGATATTAATAAAATAAATGCAATACAGAAGAAAGCACAAACTTAATTTATTTAATATGATTTAGAATATGGCTCTCTGGAAAGATGAATATTGTCAGAAAACTAAAAATCTCCATGCGCTATTTAATTTTCAAAGAATAAATTATATATAAACTACGCTTGACACAAAAACTGGATTGATCATGATATGATATCACTTTGATCTTCAGAAAGAATATTTAGGACCTGAGGATCATTATGATGAGCACCAAGTGGCACCGTCAAGTACCAAAGAACGAGAAGATGGAAGACATGATGCCGACTCTGTCCTAAAGTCAGGGTGCATTCCTTTAAAAATACTTCTGGGTATTTCTCTCTGTAGTTATTATGTGTTTCTCATTTATAAAAACTTAATGGAAAAAAATCAGCATGTATATTTTATTTCTTTGGAGCTACATGGATTTTATATAAAATGGAAATTTGCTTCATAATAAAAGTTGATACCGGATGTCTTCCTTTCTTGCATGTGGCTTTGTGTGATTAACATGCTTCATTCACTGGCCATAAAGAAGCACACATGTTAGATTATAGTTTGCTGTGGGTTTTTTTATGATTGGCTTGAAGCCAAAGCACTTATCCCGCTATTCCGCATATATTATAGAAAACCATATAACTGCACCTAAGAGTCTTTAATTGCTAATTGTTTCTAATAACTGTTTCGTATATAAGGCAAACAATAATGCATGATGTCAGTTTGAATTTCAAGGTTATTATTCAATCTCAAGTTTCTGCTGTGTTATGTTCTCTTCCTGTGGTTAATGATGTCTGAAGAACCCTCAGTGGAGTAACGATCCTGGCTTGGCTAAGGGGCAAGGCCTGCACTGAAAGAATAACAATGAAAAATAGAAAATAGAGTCTGAGTAATTGCCTGGGATAAGTTGGAGTGCGAAATTAAGAGCGGTGCAGAGTGAAATGGATGGTCACTCTTGTGCTTCCAGTTTCAGTCTGTTCTCAACAGCCATTCGGAGATTCGCTGCGCTGTGAACGATCTGTAGGATTTGGAATCCTTTCTATATAATCACCAGAATCCAAGCAGTCTCATTATGCTCAGGGAACCACTTTCTCTAGCTCTTATTCTTGAAGGACTGAGCCAGCTTTCCACAGTCCTGAGTAACTCTCTCACAGATGCCCACTGGTTTCGGTTCTCGTGCTGGCTCAAGCAGGAGCGTGGAAGCCTTCTCATAACAGGCAATGGAAAAAATGCAATGGGGCCAAGCTCTGGCTAGCTAGTAATCCTTCAAGTACTTCTCTCTCTATTCTGTCTGCAATTTCAGTAAGATTTCAAGCACTTGGGGGTTTAAATGTCTTCTAGTCCTTTAGAAGTTGGCAACTAATTGCTTCTTCTTGCTGCCAAATGACTGAGTGTTTTCTTCATTGACTTGGCTTCTGCCAGATTCTGGAATAGACAGTAAGTGGGAAAATAGACAGGGGAAGAATAAAAGTCACTCAGAAAAGGGACAGAGGAGCTCTGGGAGTCAAGGAGGGAATATGGAGAGATGAAAGAAAAACTAAGAAAAAACTGAAGGAAGTATAAATTGGAGGAAGGAGGGATGGAGAGAAAGAGAGACAGAAAGAGATAAACAGAGAGAGAAGGAGGGAGGGAGGGAGGCAGAGAGAGCAAGAGAGAAAGTGCAAAATAGAGTACAGTAACGTAAGGATAAAATTTCTGCTGTTATGATAATTATTTAATGAGAGCATTGTAGTTATTTATTTATTTTGCAGTTCTAAAGGTCGAACTTGTACCTTGTACTTGACAGGCAGGCACACAGGGATGCCGCTGAGCTATCCCCCCGGCTAATGATAGCATTGTAACTGTGTAGAGTTTGATTCATCTCCCCGAGTCACAAAAAAAGTCATAGCACAGTCCTTGGTGCATCTCACTCATTCAACATAGATTCCTTTTTATCTAATTTTGGTAGAACCCAAATGGGTAGAGTCAGTCCCCTTTTCTGTGTGTCTATGCCTTTTGCTCTGTGACCGAGAGTCTCCTCTCGTTCAAAGTCTATTTTGTTTCCCTTGGAATATGAGCTGCCTCGTGGCTTGCTTTGGATTATAGACTGGTGGAAGGGATAGTCTACCTTTTTTTCATGGCTCTTCTGGCTTTCTTGGAGTCCTGCTCAGCTGCTGTATGAACAAGACCACATGGAACAAAGAAGCATTCTGCTAGTCCAGATGATCCCAGACTAGCCAGCTACCACTCAGTCTGGACGTCCAGTGAAGGTAGTGGAATGAATCCATTTGAAACAATCACTGCTATGCTGAGCCCATTCTGAATTTCTGACTGACATAGTTGGGACATAAAGAAATATGCATTAAGCTACTAAGTTTTGAAGTGATTTATTAATCATCTCATGTAATAATGACCAATGTGCTACATATTTTGAGCAGTTTACATAGCTTTGAAATTCACATTTTCTTATAATCTTCCTATAAAAATCTCTTAAGAGATTCCTAACACCTCAATATATCAAGCTTCTTTTGTTGTTGTTCAAGATACAAGATCATTTTAACAGTAAAAATACAATTCTTGTGAATTGTAAAAATACAATTCTTTAAACTTTCACAAAGAAGCCAGGGACGGTGGCATGCATCTGTAATCCCAGCTCTGAGAAGCCGAGACAGGAGGAGGATTACTATGAGTTTGAAGCCAATCTGAGCTACATAATTCATTCAATACAGGAGAATACTTTGTCTCAAAATAAAAAAAAAATAGAAAAATAAAACAAATAAAAAAACAACCTTTCACTAGCACTACATCTACTTCATAGTACAAAGTCTATTATTAATTCATTTTAGATAACATTTTGTAAAATAGAAGACCTTTAGATTTTGAATCACAGCAGGTATTTAAGACTTGGATTTGAGGAAAATGATATACTCAGGGAAAAGTGCTAATAGTCTATGCTCTACCTATTTTTTACCTATTCCTGTTCATGATGCTTTGATTGTGAACATACTACTACAGTGCCCAGATGTACCTTCTTCTCATGCATATCCCATCTCACAGCATAATTTAAGGATTCACTATGCAAAAAGTAATTAGGCTGACCACGCCCTGCTACTCAAGTGTTTAGGCAGGAGCAAGAAGGCTCTTTATCCCAGTGGCGTTGGGAACACCTAGAGATGGGAATGACATAACTTCATTCTATTATACCCAATTAATGCCCCATTTTACCTGTCATTAGGTTACTAGCAATTTAGAATTGCTGTTAAATAGAGGGTTACAGATTCCAGCTGAGTTACAGATATTATGCCATATACTGAAGAGTAAACATTGATGGGATTTCTTTCAATTGAAGAAATTAATGTTAGATGGATAAAATTGTACTAAATTCCAAAAGTTTCTGCTTCATTCAGGATTCAGGCAGGAAGAAGTGACCCTCATATTGGGGTGTGGCAGGATGGTAAGAGTCTGACTTAACCAAGGTGTGGTGAGGAGCTTCATTGAATTATTCCCTAGCAGCACTAGGGAGCATCACTGGACCCCTAGGTCCAAAGCAACAAAAAATTGAGATCTGCTGAAACCTAAAGGACCTACTTGGAGAAAAACACTTCCGATGAACCATGGAGTCATCAGGTGTGCAACAGTGAAGCAACCTGCCAAGCAGGGAGCCACATACCCCAGTCATATTCTTTTTACATCCATTCATCAGTCAAGGCTTCACGTGGGCCAGATCCAAGAATAAGCCATATACAATGGTGATCATGGATTCCATTCACAAAGCTCAGCACCTGAGACCCCAAGAGGAGTGCAGAGAGAAGGGAAAGATGGAGATTGATCCAGAGAGACAGACAGGTGGGAGTGGTCCAAGCATATCTCTTTCACAAAGAATAAGAATTGAAAACACATTTTCAGTGAGTTTTAATTCTTTCAGTATGGTGGCATATCTAACTTAGCAAACCAGTAGCATATATGCTTTCATTTATCATTATGTAGAGAGTTATGAAATATTGGAAATGGGTAGAAATATTAAGAACAGAATGGGATCCAAATACTCATTTTTTTCTGTATTCAATTCTCAGTTCTCTTAGACATTTATTTTTATTATTACCTCATTAGTTCATTGCATTTTCCTCAACACTATCATTTTCTAGACTCTTCAAAGTATTAGACAAAATATTAAATTGTATGATAGAAAATATTATAATTTATTCAAATCTCTAAAAGGGAACGACTCAAATGATTTTAGTATCACTTTTGTTCTACTTGTGACAAACGTCTAACCTGAGGCACGTTGCCAAATATGCTTTTTTGGTTCCAAATTTCTTTAATTCACCTAGCAGTGAAAATAGATGGTGCTAATTCATAGGATGTTTGTGTAGATCAACAGAGTTAAAATATTTTTTTAAATGTTCCCAAATGCTAGCTACTAATGATAATAATGTAAGAACATTAATCCCAATTCATGTTATTAAAGCAGTAGTCTTGTGTTTGTGAGGAAGCAACCAGCTTCCAGGATGTCTTGCTACTGGTAAGAATTTCAGTACGAACTGCAGTTAGGCCACATGAACTGCCTTCTTCAACCCTTTAGTCAAGCGTAAGTCAGATGGGCAATCATCTTAAGAAAGACAGATCTGCTTAATGGAGGGGTTTGCATAGTTTTAAGGATAGATATTGCTGCCGAGCATGGTTTGGCAAACGGAACAGAATGATCTAGAGCCATATTTGAAAGAGACTTTCCCAGATGCAGAATTCATACTGTGCTTGGTTTGTTTATTTAAAGTATACATAAATATGGAATGGACACCTCTTTCCAAAAAAATCTCACAATTGAGACGTATTCCCAAACAACAAAAAAATAGTATTTGCAGATTCTAAACCTCTGTGATTTCCCTACTTTTGGGCACCCTGATACCTCAGCAAGGCATCATCAAGCACCCTTGTCAAGCTGAACTCAGTCCCTGGTCATTTCAGATCCTCTCTGACTCCTGCAGAAAAAAAAAAAATCTTTCTTGATAAAAATAGATCATTAGCTTTCTTTGTTTGGATGCAATCAAACGCTGTAAGAAGCCAAAGACATGTGTTAAAGACAGATAATCAGTTAATTGAAGCTTTCACCACCAAATAACATAAGAAACTGAAAAGATACTGATTGGGAGAGAGGAAGGGTACAAGTACTTTATTGGAATTAGAATTCCCCATTTGAGGGCTATTGTGCAGGTAGCATCAGCCTGCGTGGGGATCATCTGTGCTTCTCCACAACATCAGAGACAATTGGATATTCTCTGTAAAACTGTTGCTCGGGCATGCATGTAGTTTTTTAGACTTTTTGTAAGTCTCCTGAAAGATGCAGTCATCTGCTCCAAAGCAGAAGCCTAGGAAGCACTTTGCACCATATTAATATCTACAGTTTGACACCTATTCCATCACTAGAAGTAGTGATGCCTTCTGCCTGCTCAAAGATGTTGAGGAAATCAATTATCATTGTCAGTGATGGGTCTTTCAGCTTGTCTGGAAGACTGAGAGCTCAGGAAGCAAGAGGAATGAAAAGCTATGGGAAGGCAAAGTAACAGAGCACAGGCCACATGACATAGAGATCCGTACAAGAAGACTATGTGGAAGTAAGGTGGGCATGTGATATGGAGACAGAAAGCCAGAAATCTTGTGATCTCCAGTTTTAGGAGACCTAATATTTGTTGAATAATAAGAACACAGAACTCTTTCTTCCTGGCACAGCAATACCAAGAGCAATACCAGTAACAACTTCCTGTAACTTAGTATTTGTCAAGCATTATTGTACTCATAGCTATAATTATATTACAAATTTTATTTAATTCCC
>NW_004524733.1:1213883-1253512 GCF_000260255.1 Octodon degus
CAACTCACAGGGTAGCTAGTGTCACTTACCCATTCTGTGGATCAAGAAACTGCAGTGTAGAGAGATCAAGTAACTGATTAAGGTCAGATAATTGACTGTGACATAAACTCTTACTCATATTTATAATGTTTTACTAAGACCTGTGTTATAAATTCAAGATGTTGGTTGTGTGTTTGTGTGTATGTTTGTGTGTTTACATTTATAAAGGCATACAAATAGAAAAATATCTTTAAGACTGACCATAGTTTTACTGTTGGACAAGGTAATTTCATGTGAAAATATGGCAGGAAATAAACATCATCAGAAAGTACAATACCAACACTTTTTATAGGCTGCATGCAACAAAGTAAAGGAATACTGCATCTGGTTGGATTAGGTGAGAATTACTAGAAAAGGTCAATTTTAGAGTAAAATTTCATAAATACCATACTTTAAAAGAGAGGGTCTTCTCTAGAAAACAACAACTGAATACAAGAAACACTTTCATATACTATATGTACAAGAATACTGTACAATACTGTACTGAATATTAATGTGTGATCAAATTCAAACATTAAAGCTGTAATACCCAAGATGATCATACTAGGAGGTAGGAAGAAGATTAGGTGAAATAAATCAACCCCCAAGAATAGGAAGAGTGTCCTTAGGAAAGGGGAATCAGACAGGTACACACACTTTTCACCAGAGAAAGAAGCAGCAAGATGACACCACATGTGCTAGCACTTTGATCTTGGCCTTCTTGGCCTCTAGAGTCATAAAAAACACATTTTGGTTGTTGTTCAAGTGCCCAGATTATAGTATTTTACCATAGAAGCCCCCAAATTCAGACACTATCAAAGATATATATCATATATTGCTCAGATTTTCTCTTTATTAGCTATTTATATTTAGACAAATAAGTTTACCTTTCTGATTCCCAGTTATTTCCCCTCTAACATTAAAAGCAGTGTTTTAGAAGAGGTTATAACTAGCTGATAGAGCTGATATGGCTTCAGTGATAGACCTAAAACTCTTAGAACTTTATCAGGAATTGTAGCTCAATAGAAGTAACGATCTCTTTCTAGAAGAAGAAATTGACAAGACTTATACTGCGTATAGCACAGAAAACAATATTATAAATTTTGTGACTCCCAAGAGATTCCCAATATATATTCACAACTGAATGAGGGAGCTGAGATTTGTCATTACATGGAGGCCACCGGGGACCTAAAAGAACTTGGTGTAAAGCAGGTAATGACACAATGGTCAGAACAGCAGGAAATAGGGATGTGTGGGTGCTAGAGGAGAGAAAAACCAGGATCTCCACATCTGATGCATTTAGCGACTCTCTGATTTAACTTTCAGATGGTTTATGTTTGCTTGAGAGAGTTTATTGGCAGTCTAGAAGAGCAGTGTATAATTGATTTTTCTCATGGCCTGAAGATTCCTTCTAGGTAGATATAGACTAGGAAAGGGAAAGAGAAGCTGACCTTGCAAGGCCAGCCAACTGCCAGCCTTAGAGCAGTTTTCACTTTTGCCCATTTTATGTATTGATGATCTTCTCAATATTTCCTTTGAAAATAGATCCATCTGCTTAAAACGTGAAGAATAATGACCTCAATATCATGAAATAGAGACTCACGGTCTATCTGGGCAAAGCGGACCATGTGGGCCATTTCATGCAACATCTGGTCTCTGAGTCCCTCTGTCTCCTGAAAAGGGTATCACATGAACATTAACTATTTCAATCTCTTATTTATTAAAAAAATTATGGAGAATCTCCAATCCTGTTACTCAGGTCCTGTGCTACAAGAGCAGAACAACAGCATGATCCTCTGTCTTCATATCTTAATAATCTATGAAGATACCAAAATTCAAGCATAATTCCTGTCATGCTAGGTTTACGAATGGGGGCTCAGTAGGACACTGTAATTAAGGGAACCTGAATACTGTAACCCTTAGGGGTCTTCTTTTAGGAAGTAGATTTTTCTACTGAGACTAGGTGACTGAATTTTGAATGAGAAGACATTTTTTTTTTAATATTTATTTATTTATTTTGTGTGTGTGTAGCCAGCTCAGCCCACCAGGGGGCGGGGCTGGCTGGCATGTGGTGCTGGGGGATCAAACCGTGGTCCCTGTGCTTTAGCTTAGCTTGTTCCAAATAGATGCTTTAGACCACTGAGCCATCTCACCAGTTTTAAGCCAAAGAAACAATATAAAAATGTTGGAGGTAGAAACACTGATAACTTTTGAAGAACTAAAATGAGTCCACTAAGTCTGAAGGGAGAAAAGAACAGAAGAAAGAAAACATGAGACCAGAGCCCATAGGCAGAGACCAAGTGCTCATGTCTTGGGTTATCCTGGACAATCCGAGCTTGTGTTTGTTGTCAAAGTACAGTAGCGTTCTTTTCCTTTTACTCTCGGAACAGCTCAGTTAAATAGTAAATTATGTGATAATTCAGTTCTACAGTTATTAAGGACTTGCAACTTTGGTATATTGTGACAGGTGTGTTTCCTGGAAGGGGTAAAACTATGCTAAGGTTTTACTTGTAAAATAATCATTTTTGGGCTGCAATGTTGTGAGCGAATTGGAATGGAGCCAGAGGTGGATGAAACCATTCTACGACTTAGGTCTCACAGTAGTTTGTTAAAGGAGGAATAGAAATACTAGACTACTATGTACTTAGAAGATTAAAAATGGTGGCGCTTGGTAAGTGACTTATGAGAGAGAAGAGAGAGTTCTTCCCTAGATTTGCTTTTGAGTGACTGATGTGCTGTTTTTCAACACTAGAACTATAAGAGTGGAAGAGTTTTATAATAAGATCCGTGAGACTGGATTAGGACCTGGAGATGAACTGCTGGGGAGGCCTGTTGGAAGATAGGGTTTCTGTATATTCTCTCTCTGCCCCAATTACCATGGACATATCTGGCAAGTTGTAGATGTGCATTTAAGAAGTGTCAGCACAAAAATTCTCACTGAGGCCGTGGGATTGAAGGAGAATTTCCAAGCTGAGAGTCAAGACTAGGATAAAAAGATGCCTAGTACAAGGCACGTCAACCTGTAATGTTCAACGAGTCCTTTTTTATGCTTTTAAACCTGCCACAGCATATTTTAGTGAAAGCATTTATACTGGACTACAATCGCACTTTTGTTTTTCAAACATCCTTCGTGGTCAGCAGACTGTGCACATTTTGAGAGCATGATGTGGTGTAAAAATAAAATCATTTCTTTTCATTCTCTCACCACCATTCTAGGTAGCAAAATCGTTCTGTGACCCTGGCAGAAATCTAAGCACAGAGAAAGGCGTAGTAAGTCATCTCAGTTCATGCAACCTTCAAGGATCTTGGACTCCAAGCCAGCCTTCCTTGACTTCTATGTCTCTGGTCTCAGTCACTAGCCATTTTCTTATTCTTTTGCTTTCACTCTCTTTCTTTTGCCACTTCATATTCTGTTTTTCTTCTCTTAACAGACAGTAGTGTGGTTGACGCAAAGGTGACGTGATGACATTTAATGCATATTTGTAGAAAACAATAACCATATGAGAGATATTCAAGACATTTATTGAACGACTTCACACTAGACTTCCTTGGGATGTTATGTCACTTCTAAGATACAATATGTTGGTCATCCAATAATATGTAATCTTAAACACTATAAAAAGTAAATCAAGGGCTGGGGAGGTGGCTCAGTAGAATAAGCCCTTCCTTGGCAGGCGCAAGGGTCTGAGTTCAATCCCTGGTTCCTCCAAAAAAAAAAAAAAAAAAAGGAAATCAAGCTGTATCTCTTTGTGCAGTGACGCCATGTGGCATAAGGCTGATCCTTTCCTGTAACATTCTAGACACTGATTTTAGAAGTTGTTTGTTTGTTTGTTTATTTATTTATTTGGAGTAATATGAGAAGAATAATGTTAAAAGCCCCAGTCCTCGTTTTCTTGGTATTCTTCTCTCTGGTGATATTGATAGCAGAACCTGAGCACATCGTGGTTATAACTCCTATTAAAGGACAGCATAACTGAGGTGAAAAAATAAAATAAATAAGCAAGAGACACTTAAATATCATACTATAAGCTTAGTGTTCATTTCTCACTTCTCTCCATTTAATTTATGAAGAGAAAAATAACTTGGATAGATACAAGGTGGCAGTAGTGATCATTAAGAGAAAGCTATTGCCCGTAGGTATGCAATAAAATATGGTACATATTGATTCCTTTTAACGTTAACTATTTTGAGGTTGTGATTGAAAATTACTGTTGAATTGCAGATAACACTAGCTGTGCTCCACAAAAGATAAATATTGTAAACTGCTTATAAAAACAGTTAAGGTATTATTATGTTGGTGTCATTAGATTTACTTTACTGACATAAACAGTTCAAAACAACACACATTTATATGTAATTTAAGTACTATCTCTTCAGCTCCCTTTAACAAATAGCACCATACACTGTCCTTTATGCAAATTCAAGAATACAGGCTTCTTTCAACTTGACTGAACAACCATTGCTTTTCTATTAAGCGACTTTTCATATCATTTCTGCACCGCACTTTCAAAATTAACTTCTTTGTATGTTAGAGGAATTGCTCCTCCAAGAGAGAAAAAGAGAAAGAAATCAAGCAAATAGAAATGAAGGTGGCATTATTGGGCTTTGTATTCTGTGAAACCGTTTATATAAAATGAGTCAAGCATCAGGATGTTTCCAACCTTGTGGCAAAAAGGTCTCCTTAATAGTTGGAAGAAATCTACATTAAAATCATTCAAATAGTTGTTTTCTCTGAAACCAGTTTTATTTAAATGGCCGAAAGGAGACATTGGCTAGAGTCATTTAAGAGCAAAGTCCTGGGCCAACCTCCCACTGTACCCATCACCGCGCATAAAGCTCTCAGAGCCTGTCAGACTGCATTTTTGGGGTGAATAGGTTGCATGCTTTGAAGATTTCATTGGAAACGTTCTTTCTCATCCATATTTCCTGATTATTTACAAATGCACTAAGTTCTCCTGTACACAAAGTGAATGAAGGGGGTGTCTTTAATGTTTGTAATAAGGCAGCACATACTCTTGAGTCACACTTAACCGTTTACAAAATATATATAAGGCGGTACACTCTCATTCATATCATCCTCCTAGTGGACCTTATGGCAGTGTCTCCCTTTCCTGTTTTCCTCTTGTAAAATTTCAAACAGGATGACTTGGGGTCAGAGTCTTCCCAACCTTGAAAAGCCCGTCAGGATGTTTCTAGATTACCACTCCAAGTGGGTTCTCCTCTGAGAGAGGCCCAGCCCCATCTCTGTCACATGTACCAATACCCGAAAAGGTTGCTTCAGCACTATCTGTTTTGGCACCAGAAGAAGCACCAACAGGGAAAGTTTATCTAGGTAAGAAAATAAACATAAGCCCTTCAGTTTGGTTAGAGCTTGGCTTTTGAAAACACGGAAGTGGGAATTGCGTATTCTTAAAAAATATAAAAGCTAATATGTGGATATAATCCATAATTAAAAGCCTCTGAAAGAAAATGCTAGGAATAATAGAAAATATTTTAATGGATAGAATAGCGACATTGATGTGTTTTTACAGTCATAAAAAAGAAAATCTGTGGAATTAAGAATTCAAATGTAAGCTCCATAAGGGCAAATTTATTAAAGTATGCCCTTCCTTGCTTCGCTTCTATGCCGTGTCACAGACAGCATCAGACTCGATTCACATAGCTTCACAAAAAGGTCATGAAGGAAAACGATCAGTGATTTCCAATTAAGAACACCCTTAAATAATTTCTTCTGCATTTAAATCTTTGTTTCTAAATTCTACTACAAAAGCTAATCTGATTTTCACGGGGCGCAGGGCCTGGCCACTGGCTGGGCTTGGTTGGGTGGTGGATGGAGGTCAGGAAAGAACAGAAAGAAGGGGAAAAGATATATTTATGTATATATGCAGATAATTTGCATAATTTTACTGCTAATTTCTGCTGGTTTTTTGAAAGAAGCAATTAATGTTTAACTTATTTATTTCACTTATTTATTTTTTTGTAATTAGTATAGGATCTACAGGGTCTACAGGTTTCACTGTGTAGAACGGACTCGTAGTGATCCTCCTGTGTACAGCCTCCCAAAGGCTGGGATTACAGGCTTGTGCCACCGTGCCCACTTTCCATCGCACTCTCAGCGGGCCCTGGGGGGCGGGACCAGCAGAGCAGGTCAGGTCAGGGGATTCAACTCCAGGTGGCCCCTGAGTCTGCCTAAAGAGGTGCTTTAATCCACTGAGTTATTTGGCCCGCCCAATTTTTTCTTATTATTTTTATTTTACTTCTTTTTAATTTCTTATAGCTTTTTTGGTGTTTGCTTTATTTTGTCTTAAACCAATTTTGCATGGTTATATCTACTAACCTAAACAACCAATTTGAAGATAACATCATGCAATACAGCAACCATTGTTGAATTCCTTTTTATTTTATAAAGAAATTTTCTACTAACTAAACTACTTCTCCAAATGTCTTATGTTCTAAAGACCACCACAGTGGTATATTTTTGTTCTTGTTGTTGCCAGGGATCGAACTCAGGACCTTGAGCTTGCCAAACAAGCACTTATTCCACTGAGCTATCTCCCTGGCGATATTTTCTTTCTTTTTAAATTTTTTTTATTTTATTGAGAAACAAATAACAATGAGACACTTTCCAAGCTGATTAATAGGACATTTTTAATAATTAATACATTGCACATTGTTATCTTCTCAGCGATCATCCACAGCACAAGAAGCAGCCAGGACATCCCATCCAAGCACTACTATTACAAATCCTTCCTGTTGAATTCCTATTACTTTATTTAATAAAATTCTGTATCATTTCTGTTACTGTTTTTCTTATTGCTATATTTTACTCTTTAAAAAATAAAATATATTTAAAAAATGCTAATCTGTGGCCAAGTGTGCTGGCACACGCCTACAGTCCCAGCACTCAGGAGGCTAAGGCAGGAGGATCTCTGTGAATTCCAGGCCGGACCAGGCTACATGGAGAGTTCAAAGCCAGCCTGAACCTGTCTCAATTAACAAGGAAAGAGAAAAGAGAAGAATAAAAGGGTAATTTGTGCTGTGAAGCTCATTTCAGATGGATAGATGAGTGTGCATTTTGATATGTGACTTCCTGCGGTAGTTGTCCACCTGAGGGGCTGTGGCTGGCACCTCCCTACCCAGCCCCACATGCTTCTTTACTTGGTCCCTGCTCCTTTGCTCTCTGTTGGCCACTCTATGCTGTTTGGCTTTTGAACTAACGCTGGCTTTTCCATGTTACTAGAACGTATGTTCCCTGCGTCCTTGAAGCATTCCTTTTGTCCCTATTCAGTCAGAATGCTCATCTTAAGTCACCCACCTGGAAATTGTGTTGATAACCTGCTGTCAGCCACCTCTTTACATGACCAACCTATTGAAGCCAAATTACCATAAGTATGACTTCCCTCCTGGTGCACCACAGTGCTCTGGGCCCTCATTAATGCAGAGCGTCTTGCCATTTAACTTTAAATATAGCATACAGAGGAATTGCCCAGGAACTGGATATCACACCAGTGACAGGCCTGGCCACAGCACGGAAGACAGTCCTGTGCAGCAACCATGCTCTGAGTTCTCAATTAGAATTTCATGGGAGAAACCAGAATTGGTCCCATCACAGGCAGCCTCTCCTTTTCTCTTACAGTTATTTTTCTACACATTCTAATTCTACTTTTTAAATTCTGTCCCATCGTACTTATTATCTTACACAGAGAGAAACATAAAACAAACTTCTATATGCCATCACTGTAGGCAGATTCCTAACCAGACTTCACTTTTCAGCCAACTTAGCTCCTACCATTCTAAAAGAAGAATAAAATAAACTTCATAATCCTTCCATGATCAAAAAGACTTTTCTTGGTATGCTATGACCATAATCTGGTGCATTTTTATCTCTATTTTGCTATCTATACATCTTATTATTTTTTCTGTTATGTTTGTTTTCAGACTCTAAGAAAGGGTCATGGTAAACATAATATTTTTAATATAAGATAAGTGAATTTTTATAAGAGATGAGAGAGAAATAATTTTTCCTTATTCTTCAAAATACCTTAATAGAACAACTTTTTTTTTTTTTTTTGGTCTTAGTAAGCAGTTTAAAATGAAGACAAAAATAAAGCAAAGATAATCTTGGCTCTTCTCAAATCTAATTGAGTGCATGAAATCAAAGCTCTGAGGTATCTATACTCAAGTATGACAAAAGAAATTTAATACATTAGAAATTAAATAGACAAAGCCATAGTTATCTAGTATCAGTGGAGAGTGGCATTACAAATAAAAATGTTTTTCAAACAATGGCAGGTGAGCTTGTTTCAGCACACCACTCTTTCCACTTATGCCACCTGCATAGGAAAGTCTTGTTAAAGCTCCAGGATGTTATGTCCCCGTTTTCTTAAACAGAGAACACGGTGCATCATTTAGCCTTTTTTCAGTATCTCGGGGTCATCAGCATGAGTATCAGTCCTGCACTTTTCAAGAATATGGCGCTGCCCCAGGGGGCTGGTGAGGGCACGTGTAACTGTCTGACTTCATACAAAGTGAGTTCAGACTGACTGATCTCTTCAACTTTCAATTTGAGTTCATATTTTCACCATTTCAAGCTTTTGGGTATCTTCTGCCACTATCTTATGGACCATACTTACAGCAATGTCCCCACTTGCGATTTGCCATGGACTCATAAACTTGATCATCAGACGATATATTTGTATGTGCTTATGTGTACACACTTGTACATAGTGTGTGTGTGCGTGTGCACACATGTGTACCTGCAAAATTCAGCATTGAGGAAAAGCTTGAAGGAAGAGCTCTTGTATCAGGAATTACACAGACTTTAATATATAATTTTGTGATACATAGTACTCTACTTGGAAAGCCTGTTATTTTCTTTAACTTTTTCTGCTTTTTTTTCCTTTTAACTGATGTACAGGAGAATATTTCAAATTTAAATGAGGATTAGAAGCACCTATGTTATTTTGTTAAAAATGCACATTTTGATTCTAGCAATCAGAACAATCAGGAGAGCCCCTGCCTGGCAAGCACACGGTCCAGAGATCAATTCTCACCTGAGTTCAATTACATGGAGACAAAGCAAATTATATATATATATATATATATATATATATATATATATATATGGTGGAGCTGGGGCTGTAGCTCAGTGGTAGAGTACTTGCCTAGCACTCATAAGACCCTGAGTTCATAACTAGTTCCCAGGTCCACAGTATAGCAAGATTAGAGGTTGTCCAAGTAATTAGAAATGTGGCTAAATTATGAATCTGTAAATAAAAGCCTATAAGGCAAATCTATCCTATTGCATATTGTATACGGCCTATAAAATAAGCTTACACATTTATCTATTTATTTATTTAGGTACTAGGAATCGAACTATGAAACTTGTGCTTGCCAGGCAGGTGTTCATGCCATTGAGCTATCCCCCTGGCCAAGTTTAAAGTTTTATTTATTTTTTTATTATCATTTTTTTTTGTGGAACTGGGAATTGAACTCCCAAGTTTAAAGTTTTGAATGTTTGGGGGAAAATAACACTTTGTGGCATGCTATAGTGATGCAAATTTCAAGTATCAGTGTGAACAAATGAAGCCTCATTTAAACACAGTCATACACATTGGGGTTGCAAGTTGGCTGAAGTGACCTCCGAATCACAGGAGAGCTGGGTCCTATGGCTCCCTTTGTTCCAGGAGTGGATACTTGAAATGTAGCTAGTGCTGTACCCTAAAATCGAATGCCTTTTCCATTTTTCCTAAGAACTTATCATGTACTCTGGACAACGCTTGTATTTTGAGGTATGACAACAAAATGAGCATGAATTTTTTTTACCTTTCTCATAATTTCATGGGTCAAAGATTCATTTTTACCATAGATCTTAACAATCTTGGCATATTATTTTCCTTTATGAAGGCAAACACTTCAATATTTATATGTAAAGGAAGCACCATATGGCTTTTGTTTGCCATATTCTAATTATCAGTATTGCCACTCTCTGAGGTCCATCATTAAGTAATAGTTACTTGCATATAAGCGCTGTGGCTCTTGAAAGAGTCAGTTTGATAACTCAGATGATTACTGGCTATGGGTAGCGTATACTCCACGGATCCACTGTAGAAATAGATGCTTCACTTTGCTGGGGAATCAAAAGGAGTGGAGTGTGGTGTCAATGTTACTTAGCACAATGAGCAATTTGAAACTTTATTTCAGAATTTCCCATTTAATATTTTTGGCTGTGGTTTAACCTTTAACAATCTAGCTTGCAGAAAGCAAAACCATGGATGAAGTGGTACTAATATTGCTGCAATAGAGACAGAACAGCTAGCAAACTTTGGATATTTAGTATCCTGTGCTTTACAAGATCAATTTGAAGATCTTGATTGATATAATGGTACTTTATATTTGGATTAGCTTTGCAAGTTACAAAAGGTTCAATTTCCTTTGGTCCCACTACCAGTGTGAGAGATAAAACACGCTAGTCCTCCCCACAGAGTTGGGGAGTTGCTACCCTCCTCGAGGGAATTCAGGGAGAGGGAGAGTTTTTCAAAGTCACATGGGTAGCATATGGAATAGAAGAGACCAATTTAGACAGTGATAATTTGTCCCAAGCTTTGGGACTAATAGTAAAGATGTCAGGCAGAGCACAATATCAAGGGACTTTTCAGTGCATCATACTTTGTTGAACTGCTAGAATTATTGCAGTGATATTTCAACAGTTTTCTTTAACAGAATTATTTCAAAATTAATGATGTTCTTCAGTTTATTTGGGAAAATACTCTTAAAGTAAAGGAGAGGGCTGGTGAGATAGCTCAGCAGACTAAGATCCTGCCTAGGCAAGCACAGGGACCAGGGTTCTATCCCAGGTACTGCATGCTGCACAGGCCTCAGCCCCAGGCCCGCAGAGCTGACCCCTGAAACCAGGTCTGGTGGTGCACGCCTGTGATACCAGCCCCGGGGAGGTTGAAAACAGGAGGATCACTGCAAGTCCAGGCTACAAAGTGAGATCCTGCACAAAATACATAATAAAATAAATGAATAAATGCAATAAAATAAAATAAAAGTAAAAAGGGCCCAAACCTATTTCATGTAGTATTTTCTTCCACAGTTTTAATATCCAAAAAAAAGAAGACAGCAGAATTCCTAATAATTGTGAATCAAATATTCTTCCTTCAGATTCAGATATGATTTGCTAGCCTTTTTCCTAAATTTTATTTGATATATAACAGATTTTTTTAAAAATGGGCCCAGGAAGGTAACTCAGTAGAATAAGCACTTGCCTGGCAAGCACAGGATCCTGAGTTAAAAAACAAAAACAAAAAATAAAGATTTCATTAAAATACTGTCTTACTTCTCAGAATTAAAGGAAAGTTTTCAAACAATAAAAACTCATCACTGGTAATCATTACTACGAATGAGATTTTTTATTCTGTTGAAAATATTCAGTTAAATTATCCTTTAGAGTACATTATATATTTTTGTGAAAGCTGTGTAAGACTCATTTCACTGGGTTTACAAAGAAATCATATTTAGAAACATTCTTCTGGATTAGAAATCATTTGGAATTCAGGGACTTGCTGCCTTTGCTTGAAATATTCTTCCATGTTATATCTGGTCTGATATAAATATTTTTGTCTTTCATTTTGTGAACTTTAATCACTATGGTTCCATAGTGATTAGATAGGAATAAACTGTGAAAATGAAAGGATTTATTCAATTAAATTTATGGATACATATGGATGTTCTGGATTTGGTATCTTTTCTTAGCAGTAAAACTAAGAAAATACAGGAATCTTTGACTTCAGAAACTTCCAAGAACTATCTTAGAAGATGCGAATTGTATTATTTCAGGTAAACCTTTCTAGTTTCATAAAGATTCACACTAGATTTTTCTTCTATTTGATGACACATTAACATTTCTTATAGTAACAGAAATAAGAAAAAAAAAACTAGAAATGGGCTTGAATTTGGCAAATCAAAATGCACTAAAAAAGTAAAGTAGTGGCAATACATTGGCAATCAGATTATTCATTTATATACTTTTTGTGATCAGAATTGAGCTTTTTGGTTTTTGGCCTTCTCCTGTGGAGTGTAACGGTGTTATTTTAAAAGATTTTTTTTCTCCTTAAATATAGTCAAATGGAATGTGTGAAGCCTGCTTGACTTGTCTTCTTCTAGTAATAGTCATGTGTTTAAGATATTCTTGATATTTAACTCAAACTTGACCTGAGTAATCAGCATTGATCCTTCTAAATCTTGCAAGCTGCTAGTAATTGACATAATTACATCTCTGAAAGATATATAATGTTATTCCTTTATAACTAGCTTCCTGTTGTTTTTCAGATTTGCTCCTTTATTGCCTTCATAGAGAAATCGAGGGTCTCTATTGCCCTGTGGTCGCCTCTGGCAGGCCTTTTCCAGCACTTCTTATGCCAAGTACCTCACAGTTTCCAGGGAGATGCTCTCTCTGCTGGAATGTTTCCATTTCACTCTCACCGTGTTCTGTCCTTACCTAGTCGCTGATGCCCCATGTGGCAGAGACTGACAAGTTGTTTACTAAAGCATTCCCTTTTTCTTTCTGAGCACCCCATTAGATTACATTTCCCAGTCCCCCTCCAATTAACTGCTGCCATGTTACTGACTTCTGGCCAGTCGAATGTGGAAAGGACTGATGTATGGTACATCCAAACCTAGCGTGCCCCTTCCTTCCCTGCCTATGCCACTACTGTCTTCAATACTTTGTGATGTGACTCTGTCCACTGGCTAAACGGGAGGACTTCCATAACCTAAAGGAGGGCTGTCTTAAAACAGGGAAGACAGCTGTGTCCCTACATCACTTTTTAGAGGACAGTTTCCCAGAAAAGATACTGGTCCTTGACTAATAATTCTGGACTATAGAACAAGTGAAAGACAAAGAGAATTCAGTATCGCAAAGTTTAGTGACTTAAAACAACAAATATTTATTTTCTTATACTTGGTGTGGTCCAGGAATTCAGGCATGACTTAGCAGAATATCTGTGCCTCATGAGATTACCGTCAAACTGTAGGCCAGGACTAAAGGCATCAGAAGAGGGGACATCTGCCTCCGAGTTGCTCACATCTCACATGGCTCTTAGCAGATCTAAATCCTTTGCCACATGGTCCTCTACAGGGTAGCTTTGGAAGGTGGCAGCTCACTTTCCCTAGGGGGTGGTGGTAGGAGATTTACAGAAGGTGAAGATCACCAGAAGCCACGCTGGAAGTTAGCTTTCATGCTCTATGTGCTTTCCTGAAATTTCTTTTTCCAGAGAAGAATGAATCATAGCTGCCTTATTGTGACATGCAAGTGAAGATAAGAAGATATACTGAAATTTAAAAAAAAATTATTTTGCTTAAATACTCATTGCCATGAATCCCCCTCAAGATACTCCCTTGCTTTAAACACACTTATGTTTTGTTCTTGCCACTTTTTTTTTTTTACGGGGATTGAACTCAGATCCTTGCGTTTGCCAGTCAAGCGCTTATCCTACTGAGCCATCTCCCCGGCCGCTTTTCTTGCCACTTTTTGAAGCTGTTTGAAAGTTCTTGCCTGTGAACGTCTAACAGATGTGATAAAATATACAGTGAGTGCTGCCACTGAGAGTCATGCAATAGAAAGGCAGGCTCCTAAACCCATGGCTATGCTTCCTCAGCCCCCGTATTCACTCATTTCAGCCTTCCCACTTCCGCCTCTTCCCCGAGGCCGGAATGACCACACAAGCTCTTTTCCATGGATTCAGAACATTGAAGCAGTCAAGACATCACCACTAAGCGCATGGGGGAGGGCTTTCACAACTGCTTCCGAAGGTGGCGAGAGTGATGGAACACGGTGAAGGGAAGAGGTCGTATTCTGAGGAGGATTCGTGGCAATACATCTTTTACTGTGATTTTTTTAAATAAAAAATTAGGCATTCACTGTATTTTTCAATCATGCTTTGTATAAATGTACTCGAAGGTGGCATGTATGACTGGGGAGATTGTTTCTGCCATGAGAATGCCTAACATCCATCCTATGCTCCTACTCTGGATTTTCTAAGTCTAGAATTCAGCCTGAAGTCCTCCAAGGGGACCTCATAACGCACTGTAGTTTAGAGATGCCCTAAATACTAACATTTCCACTAAACCCTGAATAACAGGAAAACAATTTCAGAGCAATTAATTTTTCCCCTGTATCCAACGCATTGTACTATGAGTTGTACTCAGCACTAACTTAGTGTATATTGACCAAAGATGGATGAACAATGGATGTTTCCTGTGTACCTTAGATGACGAGCCTATGAGCTGAAGTCTTGGAATTACAAGAAATTGGCTCCAGAAATGCTTGCAAATACCAAGCAACGTTCATAGCCCTCAGATCTCAATGTACAGGGTATTTCTAAATTACTTAAAGCTTCTCTGTGGAGCTCACATTTTGTAGAACAATTAATTAATGGATACTTTGTTTATACAATGTTTACATAACACTGCTGGACTATGATTTAAGTTATTAAAATATCAAAGAAGAAAATTCCACAATAATGTAAGGAATTTTCAAGGACATTTTGGCCTATCATATGTGCTTATTCAAGAGGATCTTCAGACCATAATTCTTCCCTTAATTCAAAGAAGATTCTACGAATAGATTCAGCTTACTCCTTGAATAATACTTAGGTTTAGTTAACTCTGACTGCTCTAACCATTTGGATTTATCACTGGGGAGTTAAGTTCCTTGGTAAATAACTATTATTATGACTAAGAAGAAAAGAGTCAACTCAAAAACTGTACAGATGGGCATGTGTACAATGATGGACCCTGTCTTTTTTTAGTATCTTTTCTACTGAACCCATTATTCAAAAGGAAATATGGAACCTCTATTAAAACACAGATCTGTACCAAAATCACAAAAAACAAACTATACATTGCCTTAAATACTAAAACTTTTTGGTACTACAGATATAGAATTGGAAAATATTTGATATGGCTAAATTTTACACTATTACTGTTTTTATAATATATCATCTAAACATATTTTATTTTATAGGTGCTCAATACTTTAAAATATATTTAATTTTATTTTAATTCATGGTTATTTATAAATATCACATAAACTTGAGTCTGGGAAAACTTGCTGTGAGCAATTTGCACAAAGATATTGCTGTGGAAAAGGCTAGAAAAGACAAAAATATTAAAGAACATGTACCATTTTACAAGAAAACCCACAGTAAGAAGATAAATACTTTCACATTTTATGTTCTTAAATTTGGACTTAAAGTATCATAGAGTGTATATAAACAATTTTTAAAAACATTCCTTCAATGTCATCAATATAATAAATAATTAATGTTGTTATAATTGTGCTATTAAGGATTTTAACCACAGTACTAATTATGAGGTTATTAATCTTAAGGGTACTTCTGGATATTTCTGCCAAGATAAGAAGGTGATATGGTAAATTGCTTTCACATCTTTTTTAAAAGAAAGCTTTTGAGGTAATGACAATAGTTCATTAATTTTTGATTCTATGATGTCTGACACATAATACATGCTCATAAATATTTCCTGGATAAATGAAGGGAAGGAAAAGGAAGAAAAGGGGAAGGAAGGAAGGAAATGAAGGAAGGAAGTGAAGGGAAGGGAAGGATAAAAAGCCCTGAAAAACAGAAAAAAGAGTTAAGGGCCTTTTAGCCAAAAGGCCCTTCCTGAGATCATGTGAATTTTGTAAACTAATCACACTGTAATGATTTGGCTAAAAGAGTCCAATAATTCAAGAGATTTACTTTTATTTTTTAAAGCATTCATTCCTATGTAAAACAAATGGCAAAATCTAGTACCTCCCACATAGTCCACTCAGTCAGTTACAAGGTAAAAAGCGCTTTTTTTTAATATTATGAATATTGTGTTTGAGCATTTTTCATACACAGAAACTATATTTCCTATGAAGGTTATCATCTCTCAGCACATTATGTATTTCAGATGATCAATAAGTAATGAACAATAACAATAACAACAACATCAACAAAACCCGCAGGGACTATGAGGTTTGCACTCATGCAAAGGTCTGAGAAAACAGATGGTTTCTTCATTGTGCCCTGAAAGCAAGCCTAGTTGCCTTCAATGGAACCGCTAAGGGCAGTAAATCCCTGAGCAATTGGCCTTCCATCAAAAACAGTCTGCATCCGGTCCCGGGGAGTTCACAATGAGGGACTCTTGGCAATGATGTCTCAGTTGATCACTCCTGTAATGGGGCAATTATAGTCAGAGAGGTTGTCTGTGATGTAACCCAAGCCCTCATTTCTACACAGCTGTGCAGACCATCAACTCAAATTGTACCAAGAAGTCAACTGGGAGCCTATTCAGTAGATGGGGTATTTATTGGCTGAGGATGAAGAAAGCCTATTTGTTCAACCACAGTGGAATTTATCTTTGTCAGCTCTGGGCACAGACACTCGAGCATGTGCAAATAGCAGCGCCACCCCTGCCTACCAGCCTGCTCCGGACTCCCCTCTGACCTGACTCTCTGGGGCCTAGTTTGTCACTCCTTTCTCAGGCCAGCCAGCTTCTGGGGTTCCCTTTGTTCCCTCTCTGACTCCATGAGCTTGTACATGCCAATACTTTACCTTTTGTGACTTTTCAAATGGATTTTTCAGAGTTTTGATGTTTAATCAATATTCAGAGAAGGAAGGATTGCCAAGCAAGGAATAACATAACATGATTTTTAAATAGGTGTTTCATTGACTTCTTTGGTAGCTATTGGCTTCTTGGTAAGAAAACGGAATGAGTAGTGGGTTCCCAGAAAGCAGAGATGAGCACATTGGTTGAAGTGATGCAGCAAAGATTTAACATGTTGTTTAGTGCACTGTTGTCCTAGACTACTGATTGTGACTGAGCCCAAGGAAAGATGAGCAGAGACAAAGCGAGCGTCAGGAAGCTTGAATGAATAGAGCCTGTGGCAAGGACCATGAATGGCCTTGCAAGAAAAGAAGCAAGAGGGGTGCACAGACAGTTGGCCATGATCGAAGGAGGGTGATCTAGCTTTGAATGTTGTAATGACATGACTGTACCTCTCTCCTCCTGGAACCAGTCATGGGCAGTTACAAATCCTAGGTAGGAAAGCTGGATATAGCTGCAGACAACAAAGCAAATTTCCTTATTTGCTTGTTCTAGAGAAGCTGAGAGAATAACAACAACAACAAAAACAAGAAAACAGCAAAAAGCCAGATTTTGTGCAAGAAATGAATCTACAACATGGCAAATGAGTTCAACATAATGGCCTTTAAAAAGTCACTTTTTAAATGTGTACAGCTATTTTATTATAGTCAAATTGATTTCTATTTTATTATTAGACATCATTTTCATGGAATATAAAAATGCATATGTGTCTATAAATTCTTTTTATTTCTGCAGCAAAAATACTTAAATATATTTAAAAAGACAATTTTGTTTAAGTTACTTTATTTTTTTTTAATTTAATTTTCAAAAGCAAGGATAAAAATCAGAAACATAGATGGAAACAGGGTAACATACAACGATATATATATATATATATATATATATTACAGATTTTCAAAACAAGAACAGCTGATTAACAATGGTTGATATATTAAAGGCAATTTTGTATGGGTCAGAGGAAAGAAGTTATACAGAGAGAGCAATATCCTAAAAGCAAAGCAAAACACAGAATGGAAGTACTGTAAGGTGTGTGTGTGTGTGTGTGTGTGTGTGTGTGTGTTGAGGGAAGCAATTAGGAAAGTAGAGTTGTGGCAGGATAGGAAGACTTTGTGGAAGTTCAGGCTAAGTATGCCTGGGCTGTTTTAAAAAGACTTACAAGTGTGAGCATGAAGCAAGGGTCTTAACTTGTCTGATGTCGGTAGTTTTGGGGATGTTTTCCGAAGGGTCCCTGTAATGATGGGTGTATCAGTGGAGAGTACAGAGATGAGATGGCAATTTTCTGTGACACACGATGAGAAAAGCAAGCAGAGATAGATCTGCGGGGTGATAGGCAGAGATGAGCCAGACGTGTGGGAGGTGAGAGACCAGCTCTCCCACTCATCCCCACCCTGATTTTGCATGACGCTGGCAGTTGAATCTGTTCTCTGATTCCTGAAGACCAGATGTAAAAGCTCTCCCACTGCACACTGTAGTGACAAATTCAGCGGGAAGCTGAGCTCTGAGTAGAGTGTAAAAGCACAATAAGAATATAAAATGCAAAAGTAGGAATATGTCTCACTTTCCTATTTCCTTCATCCTACTTTTAATTTACCTTTGGCATAACTCTGGGTCCTTTTCCCATAATTTATCCCAATAGTAAACAATGTCCTTACAAGTTTTTAAAAGTAACTTGTTTTCTTTTTTGTGCATTCAATAGACATGAGACCTTTAATAAAACATAATGATGGGCTTGGGAGAATTAAATGGAGATGATAAATGTATTCCAATAACTCATATCATAGCAATGAATCAACCCTCTATATGAAAAGGATAAATTTCCTTAGCTAATCATAGAGACCTAAACAAACAAACAACCAATATCCATTATCATCACCACTGACAAAACCCCCATTATGTTAGAAACACTTCTTTTTAAAGTTTATCAAACACATAATTGAAAAAAGCAGTTAACTCAAGCATACGGCTTGGCCATTGGTTCCAACTATCTTACATTACACCCTTAGTTTCCTGGTAGCTGACTTCATAGAGTTAAGGGACATCTTAGTTACAATAATAAGTGAAAAAATTAAAGAAAAACACATTTCAGTGCAATAATATAGATATAACAACTTACTCTTTTTCATATATAGATCTAAAAATGCAAAAAATGTAATCAAGAAAAGCCATGTTTAAATTTAAGAGAACTTAGAGGTCTGGTTGATTTGTTCATTTTACTGATAGGTAAATGTGACAGAAACCTTCTGGACGCATGCTTGAGACTTAATTGGGATCCTAGGAGGCTGGCCAGATAATTCAGTGGACGAAAGTGCCTGATTAGGCAGATGCAGGGATGGGGTTTGATCCCTGTGTACTGTGCCTGCCCCGCCTCAGGGGCATGCTGAGACATTGATTGAGAGTGGGCATGGTGGTGCACACCTGTAATCCCAGCACTTGGGAGGCTGAAAACAGGAGGATCACTATGAGTCCAATCTGTGTAGTGAGACCCTGTACACCCTGTAGACCTTGTCTTAAATACAAATACAAATAAATAAATATATAAATAAATAAATTGGGGTTTCTTAGCTCAGAACTATTGCATGCTTTCTTAGTTTTGACCCAAAGGAGGGGCACATGTTTTTTAGTATCAATTGATCTTGTTAAGGGGACAATAGGATGCCTTGGATATGACAAAACCCTTCAATAGGGAACTATAACTTTTACTCTAGGAAGCCATCAGTTATGCTCTTCAAAGTCACATTTTTATTCAGAATGTGAAGGAGAAACACATTGATCTGCTGTGTGTGACTTTCATAAGTTGCAGACATTCAGTAAGGCCTGGAGAATGTGAAAACATTATTTAGTCAAACCAGAGAGTCAATTTCAATCTTAATTTCTTTTTTTAAAGTTTACCAAACAGGGAGAATCAATTCTCGACTTAATCACAAATGGTAGAAAAAATAAGCTGACTCATCTCCAAAGCCATGATAAAAACAATTAGTAATAATGTTTCTAACTTGAATTGTAATTTATAGGCTAATCTAATCACCACTTATTGAAATTTTCTAGCACCAACCCAGGGAGTGGGGCATGTTCACAGAACATCAGCAGATGTTCATAATTCCTTTAATTACTGAAAAGACATGGACTACATCTCTAACACCCTACTAGAATGCATGCTGAAGAATAGACTTGTGACTAAATTAACTCTCTTAAAATAATGTAGATTTTGTAAACTTCTTCTACGTTTACATGATAGCTTATGATGTTGGTAAGTCACACACATTAAACCTCTACCAAAAGAAATCACACATCCATACGCTAAATTGTGCTTTGCAGTTGAAAATAAGAATCTGACCATACAGAAAGAAATCACAGTCCTTAGGAACATTTTCTTTGTAAACATTTCCATATGTATAGGGAGGTATACTTTCACCAAAGTGAAGAGCGCTACACCATTCAAAGTAATCAGTCATGCAGATGTTTCCTTAACGTATATGCAACTACTAATCTGCTAGCACCACTGTGGAACTTAAGACAGAGCAAAGTAGAAAACATCTGGATTTTGAGGTGGTTTGAGATAAGAGAAAATATCTTCATTTCTACAAATCTCTGAATGCTTTTTTAATTGGACTTTTTTTTTTAATAATGTGTTGTAAGATTTATGCTAAGATCATCTGTTTCTCATTGATTTTCATTACTTCTAAGTGATAGAAACATAATGAAAAATATGGACAAGAAATTGACAAGAAGGGCCAGCCAGATAGTTCAGCAGACCAAAGCACCTGCACAGGCAGAGCGCAGCAGCCAGGGTTGAACCCCGTGTGATGTGCTGGCCCTGCCCCCGGGGCGGGCTGAGGTGATGATTGAGACTGGATGTGGTGGCGCACGCCTGTAATCCCAGCGCTTGGGAGGCTGAAAGCGGAAGAATCACTACAAGTCTGATCTACATAGTGAGACCCTGGAGACCCTGTACTAAATACATTAAAAAATAAAAGAAGAAAAGAATAAAAGAAAGAGAAACTGACAAGGAAATCAAAATGGCCAAACTTCAAACCAACACAAGGAAGTTAATATACTAAGGACAACCTCCAACCCTAGTCATTGGTACATTTTCCAAGACTGATCCACAGGCCTCCTAGTCCTTCCTATCTCCACTATTTAAACTGTATTTCAAATTATCATTTTTTCTCTATTACCAAAACTTCCTGTGTCTATACTTTTGCCTCTCAAAAGACAGTCTCCCCATGGCAGAAGTACTAGGTGACTCATTCGTTTGTGAGCATAGATTTTTAAATTTTCAGAGCGTTTCAGAGCTGCTAAAATGCATCAATTATTTAGAAACAAGTTATATATGCTCACAATTTAGTTATATTAAAACATAGGTAATTACTCAAAAGTCATCATTTTTTTAGGGTACCAATTTATTTTATTATTACTTCAGCATTCCATTTCCTGTATGGTGTAAATAGTAACAGTCTCCTAATGTAAAATGATAACACTACTGCAAGTGATCATATATTAATAACTTAAAATTGACCTTGGTACATGTATGTATGCAAAGATTAGCAAAGGCAACAAATCAAGACTGAATCTACTATTTTGTTGGTAATCTAGTTCTAAAAAATAATGGAGAGTATATTCATTATGTTGATTTTATTTAAAATATGTGAATTTGATAACTTTTTTTACTTTGAATAGGATATTGAGTGAAGAAAATAATGTTCTAGCACTTAACAACTATTTTCAGCGAAGAGGACAGGTATATAGTTGACAAAAGCATGACGTAACATTCGTCTTTATTCTTGTAGTTTCATGATGCCCGCGAGTTGAAATGAAAATATCTGCTACCATTCATTGTCATAATTAAATAGGTGTCTGTTGTGTGTCTGTTGTGTTCACAGTATTTTCTAAGGGCTCAAAAACATCTCCTGAATAGATGTATTAGCAGAGTCTGACATCTGGCCTCAGTCCCTCCCTTTGGTCCTTCTGTTTCCTGAGCTCAGTGGCCTCAAGGATCATGCTACCTCTGTAATTCAGGAAGAATGCTGTTCCTGAAGATGACTGCATCACCACAGCCACTGGGCCAGTCCCGTCACGTCCACTGTCCCCCATTCCTCACTGGAGGACACTTCTAGAAATTTATTTGAGGATTTTACTATGAAAGTTGAAAATGAACTTGAAAATAGTAGCATTATTTTTGGCATCAGTGCAACCTTCCATAGTTTCAGGGACCTTTAAACTATAATGCTTTCATGTTTTCTTGAGCACTTACAAATCACAAGTGCAAGTCTGCTGTGCAGGGGATGACTATTAAATTGTGAATGCCAATTAAATTTTAATGGTTAATCTTCACTAAATAAGAAGTGCTTCATATACCATGCAAAATTATCTGCCACAGTATTAACAAAAACCGATTAGTTAACTAGCTAAACAGATTAAACACAGACTTCCAGTTTATAGGAAAATGAATAGGCCTTAACTTTAATAGTATGGAATATTCTTTTATTTAAATTTTATGACTCCTCATCTAGTTTCATTTAAAACGTCAAAATTGTAATGGTAGTGACATTCATTTTATAATAATGTTTGAAACATACGCAGTAAAAGGGGTTGTAATAATAATACTACAAATTACATGCTCATTTTTCCAGATCATACCTAATAGACTGTAATATCATTTTCAGTTACAGTTCACCGGAGTTAAATTTAAAGCATAATATTAAAGTCAAGGTTCCTTCACATCTAATTAGACATTAGAAACAAATGCGGCCAGGTCTGCATTCTGTTAAATGTATGCAAATAATCCCTCAGAGGCAATGGAACAATTTAACAACATTAAAGGTAAGAGCAGCCCACTGTAAAGGTATACAATAAATTACTGTAGATTTACCTTCGGCATTGTGTAACATGACATCTCAGTTGCTGTAGGGCACAGTACAGCATAAATCGTGCCCAGCTTGTCTCACATTGCAAAATATTCAGGACAAACACAGAATATTTTATGCTTAGGAGTCGAACTCCTGGAAATTATGCCAGCAAGCGAGCAGTTCAACAAAGCACCCATCACAGGGGTATGGATAGCACCGCTGCAAAGCTTGGCAGAGTCATTTATTTTCAGGAGCAGTAGGGAAACATTAAAAAAATTGCATTTTGTTCATTCTTTGGAAATTCACATAAATAAGTCTCAACTACAGATTGTATTTAGAAGTGAGGACTCGACTGGATTTTATTTTTTCCCCCTAAACCCATCGTCAGTAATGGTTTTGTCAAATTCATCTTCAGAAATAGATGGGGGAGATACATCCCTGAGTGTCCATCGAGGAAGAGCGCAGTCAGAGTTGTAGCTACTTCTGCTTTCATCATCTTGCTAAAAATTGAGATGGGGATGTAGAGATGATTTTGTGACAGTTGCCAGCCTGCCTGTACTTTGGCTTGCTGACTGGTAGTTTTCCAGTCAAAGCCCTCTGATTGGCTTTCTATCAACCCATGACATTCTTGGCCCATCTTCTAGTATCCCTTTGCCCCATCTTAAGAAATGAAATAAGGGCCAGCAATGTAGTAGGTTTGGAAATACGTACTGAATACTTTTATGGTTGCCCAAACATAAAACATTAAAATATTATGTAAACTTTAAAATATTAAGGAATATTTGATAAATAAATACAAGTTTTTAGCAATAAATTATATCTATTAATCATTAGACTAGGACTTCCAAACATAAAACTTCAGATTTTTTTTCCCAGCAAATTCTAAAAGCTCAAATTGGCTGTAGTGGTGAACACCTATAATCTCATAACTTTGGGAGACTGAGGCAAGATACAGCATTGGCAATTTAGTGACTTTAGAGTTTCCTTGCCTCAAAAATTAAGAAAAAAGAGGTTGAGCCTGGAGATCAGCTCTGGGCTGAATCCTCAGCCCTGGGCGGGGCAGAGGTCGGGGACAGAGAGGGAGAAGGAGAGAGCCTTCATGGTGACCTCCGTTGTCCTGGCGCCCACCCTCAGAGGACTGGAGGATCTTCTTGGTGCTTGCACTCTTCCCCGAGTCAGTCTGTTTTCAGAAAAATTGTTGTAAGATTGGACCAAAAGGGAGGTTTGGACGCTGCAATGCATCATGTTTTCTGAGGATTATTTTAGGTTTCTTGACATTTGTCTCACAGGATTTGAGACATGGGGACAGACCCTTTTTGCAGAATATCTGTTTCTTAATTATTAATGTCCTTAATATAGTGCCAGACATAATATTGGTAGGACAGCAGCTTATCTCTATTTACCTTGAAAAAAGAGGAAATTGCTAGGATGCAGAGGAAAAGTTCCTTCTATAGCAATGTTATACTAAGAGTTTCCCACTGAAATTGAGAATGATTCAAAATGAAATCTAAGTACAATATCATCATGACTAACTTTCAAAATATCTAATAAGAAAACATAGGAGCTGTATAAAAGGATAAAAGAAAAGTCTTATTATTATGATTACCCTCCAGTGAATGAAGATTCCTGCTTAAGGTAGAGCAGGAACTTTCCATATAATTTCTGCTTCCATTAGGTTTTTATTTTTGTTTTAAAACAACCAATGTAACAAATTAATTCCTTTTAGTATTTAGATTTCTAGAAAATTACTTTTGAATGGAAGTCGGAAATAAAAGTGCTATGGATCAGATTTAAAGAGTGAGCTATCCTTGAAAAAATATTTAGTTCTGCATACCCAAGCACTTTCAGCTTGCTAGCATTCTGGTAAATCATCATTTCTCCCACAGAACAAGGGTACTGCTGTTAACATTTGCTCTAACACCCGATGAGCCAGACATGTAGGGAGTCTCAGAACCTGTTTACGATTCCAAGATAATATATGGAAGCCTGGGTGTAGCAGCGACTGTGAGAGCGGAGGGACTGCTTCCCAGTGAGTGTGATGAGTAAGGCAGAAAAGAGTCTGAAGAAAAGTTACAATAATTACCCAAGCTGCACCTGTACAATGCACTTCGGGTACTAGATCTGAATAAATATACAGTATTTTCCCAAGGAACTATAGTATTTTCAAAGATACTGATGAGTAGCAAGAGATTGTGAATAATCCGATGTTGCTTAAATTTAACATCCCGGTCAGAGCGCAAACACGCAGCTGATCTTGCAAACCGCAAATGCCTAAGTGTGTCTGTCGACACCTTGGTTTTACTTTTGTGGATATGGGCTGGCCCATCAGCCTCTGTCCCCTGGCTTCTTTATTTTAAAGAGAGTAGGGCCAGCCAAATAGCTCAGCAGATTAAAGTGCCTGGAAGCAGGCACAGGGGCCGGGGTTTGATCCCCAGGCCTGCTGCATCAGCAGTGTCTCTGGGGCATGCTGAGAAGGGAATTGAGACTGGGCATGGTGACACACACCTGTAATCCAAGCTCTCGGGAGAAATGTAAACAGGTGGATCACTACGAATCCAATCTAGTAGTGAGACCCTGAACACCCTGTATACGCTTCCCTCAAACACACACACACACACACACACACACACACACACACACACACACAAATAGAGTAGGAGTAGGAGCCTGGCTGAATTCTGAGACCTTCATTTGTCTTTGAATATTTCATTGTATTCTTCTGGTCAAGGTATCCATAATCCAAGAAATTCCAGATTTAAGTGGGTAAAGGTTTCCAAAAACTGAGGAATCCTGGATAACAATACCATGTCTTCTTCTGGAAATAATATTTAAAAAGAATTTTAAAAAGAGATATCTACATATTGCTTAGAACTAAATAGAGACCATATGTTAAAACAGTTAAAGTCCTATGATTGGCTATTGACACCTTCATCTCTCCCCTACGCACACTCTCTCTCTCTCTCTTTCTCTCTCTCTCTCTCTCTCCTCCCTCCCTCCCTTCCTCCCTCTTCTTTCAGAGTTACAATTGTATTCATCCCTTGATTGCAAGCAGGAATCAGCAATAAGGAGACTATAGATAAATTCCACTGTAATTCGCAAACATATTTTAAACTATAGTTGAAAGTTTTTCCTCTGCAAAATCTTTTTCAAAGCTGATAACTTGTGGAACAATGGACTGATTTTAAGTCTCAGCTCTTTGTTTTCCAAGGCCCTCCCTCCCATAGAGAAGCCACAGAGGCCTGGTGGAGGGGTGGGGGAAGGGATGACAAGCAGGGAGCTCACACCTTTCATAATGGCTTGTGAACAATCAAGAGCTGATGGTATTAGTGAAAGGTTATTATTTGAATTAATCATACAAGTTTAAAACAACTTGGCATTTCAAAATGTTTCTAGGTAGGCGTAGTTTCCAAACTGCAATTGCAGAGTGTAATACCTGGCATGTTGGGAGGGGTGTATGCTGGCCTGGTGGAGGGAAGGAGGTGGGGAAATGTCTGCAGCGAAGTCTTCTCTGTCCTTTAGGGGATATGTGACAAGGCCCTGGGTGCCTGTGAGCAATTTTAAGGCCTTGTGGCATGAGGAGGGGAAAGAATCAAAGATCAACAAAAGGAAGAGAGGGTGAGGGGAGAGAAGAGGTAGCCTTAAAGTCTACCCGTAGCTCTGTGTTAGCTGAAGCCAGAAGCTAACAAATCAGACCCTTTGTTGTTTTTTTTTTTTTTTTTTAAACTCTCTTTTCTATAGTAGTGATCCCTTTTGTTATACAGAAATACTGAGAGACTCAAATGAAGTATGTGAGATGCCAAAGGAACAGTTTGATGTCATTAAAGAATTCCAGAGAGAAGACTATAGCAGGGAGCATGGGGGTGTAGATATGTGGAACTGGTGCCTGAAAAGGAGGAGTAGATAAGTCCACCCAGGCCTTCACTATGTGACCTAGCAACAAGGTGCTGGTCTATCCTATTTGCTAACCAAAACTTTTCGAATAAAACGTTGAGCAAGTCGATCTTGACATGCAGCACTTTATCTTCTAATGGAGGTAGCAAATTCTGTGGAAAGCTAGTTTGATAAATGGCAGGCACTGGTACACTGGAGTGCGCACAGCTTCACACCGAATTGTGCAGGAGACCCGGAGCCTGGTCTTGGGAGCTCTTCCTGAACTGAGCCTTCCTGACTGACCACCTAGAGGAGCAGTAGACTTGCCAACAGGTTAAATTGCAAATGCTCAGACTCACAGAGGATGAAAGTGGGCCTTAGCACCACTACAATAAAGTGTGAGATAAAGCCAGTGTTAGGATCTGGGCTGAGGAGGTAAATGAGGCTAATGCATTCACATCTTAATAAAGAAGGCTTGATTCTGTTAGGATCAGAGCATGTAGAATCACCCTGTAAGAGTGTGGGCCTTTCATATTATGTGCATGGCACTGAATGATTTTAGAAAGCTTGCTTTGGGAGCGCCATGGGAGGATTAAAGATGACTCTCAGAGTGAAGACCAAACCATGCTTTGTCTTGTATGGGAGGTCAAGGCACGAGCTCCCCTCCCTGCCCCATTTGGACCTTTCTCAGAAATCACCAGCCAGGAGCTCCCCATGGGGTACCTGCTACATGTCATCCTTTCCCTTGGGCTTCCCAACAGTGAGACACTGACACTGGTAGCTGCCCGTGATCTGCCCAGGTCTAATACTGAAAATCAACATTTGTCATCATGTTCTAAACAGGATAAGGACTTGGAAACCAAGGTCTCAGTTATGAGCACATTAACTGGAAATGCTTGTATGCATGTGTACTGCGGTCTCTAGATTAACTCAGTGAGAGAAATAAAAGTAAGATAATCCTTTAGATGCACTTCATTAGGCAAGGATATTAATGACAAGGCATTTAGTTATTTTTTGGTTCATGCACTTAATCACAAAATTTTGAAATTGAATTGTAATTGCATTAATGAGTTATTTGTACACACACATTGATTTTAGTAAAGGTACATTAATGGCACTAGCCCTCCAGATATTGTTTGATAAATACATGAATCAAAAAAAGGTAACAGTACTTTAATGATATTATCTATTTTTAAGTAATTTATAATTTTAATAGCATTTTAGTAAAAAATAACCCAAAACAACTCATACATATGTCTGTATATTCTAAGATACTTAAAGAGAAGAAAATAATAGTTTCTTAAAAAATATTCTAGGTCAACATATATTCAAGGACAAATCATTTCTAGAACATTCTTATGTGCATATATACCTATATAGTTCTACACAATATACTAAATATATTGTGTTATGTACTATAATATGAATAGTTATTGGCTAGAAATTTAAATGAAAACCAATTAAAAAAAATAAGGGCTGAGAGGCTGGGGAGACAGCTCAGTAGATTAAGCACTTGTCTGGCAAATGCAAGAGCCTGAGTTCAATCTCCATTTCTGCAAAAAATAAATAAATAAAATAAAATAAATAAATAAGGGCTTAAAACATCCAAATGTGAAAAAAATGTTAAATGTTTATGAAGTGAACTTGAGAATAACTCTGCAAATTATTTTAATTAAAAAAAAATCTTTTATGTATTTATTTATTTGATACAGGGTCTCACTATCCAGTTCAGACTCAGTGGTTCTATATCTGTCTCGGCTGCACTGGGACTGCATGCATGTACCACCATGCTTGGTTTCAGTGGCTGGTACAGCACACAGTACCAGGAATAAAATCTGTCCTTGTGCTTGCCAGGGACAAGGCAAGAGCATCGAACTATCTCTCTGGCCCATGTAAATGATTTTAAAATTTAAAACTATCTCAGAAATATTTACCATGCTTACAAAAAGAAGTAACTGTGCTCCTGTTTCTCAGGTCCTATGGAACAGATTTTTTTTTCTATATTTATGATAGTCATTTCTCGGAGAATGCACATTCAGCGCTCGCCTTAACTCTTAACCAACCAAAACAGACAACTATGGCTGAGGGAGTAAAAGCAGGCAAATATTTAAAAAAGGTTACCTGCTTTAAAAAGTGAAAAAGCTGACACATTACACTTAGCAATTGTTAATTTCAATGTGATAAGCAAGTGGCATTTTAATCATTTTTTTAATATATATTTGGTACAAGGTCTCACTATACAGCTTGGATTCTTAGTGATCATCCTGTCTTCAGCCTCCCCAGCTCTGTATTGCAGGCTTGTGTCACCAAGCCCGGTCTCAAAAGTTGCATTTTAACTAAGCGTTCATTGGTGTACATTTAAAAGAGCAAGAGGAAGATGAGTATTTTTGTGCTTAGTGGAAGAAATGATGTTCTAATATGCACAGTTCACAACCCTGTGCCTACCCAGTCATAATGATATTCCAGATAAGAAAAATGATCAGAATATTAGGATGTCAAAAGGCTTAGTCTGTCATCATATCAAAAAAAATTAAAATGTCTTTGCTTAAACCCTTTTCTGTCATACGGCTCTTGCTACAGCTTTCCCTACTAGTGTCACTGCATGAGGCTGATAATGTATATTTGGCTGTAAATATCAGTTCTAGGGGGTTTTAAGCACTTGCTTAGGTCTGACATGTGCCCTTTCAGGTATATCTTCTAAAGAAAGCTTTTTAAGAAAATTCTTTTCTATATTTAATCACTGATTTTGTTTTGCTTAAAAAGCGATAGCCCAAGCAGAAGTCCCTGCAGTTTACAGGCTTATGCAATCACCCACAGTGGCTGTGAGCAGCTGCCGTCCACTTTCTGTTTCTTGGAGTGAATCCGACTGGGCTTCATGTTTTGCTTGTGCGGAAAAAGACACTTAACACTCCACACAATATTTAAAGCTACTGTAAACAGTGTAGGCGCAATGGTTCTTTCATATGGCCTCAGAAATATTTTTCTTTTCGTTTCCCCCATATTATTGATGTTCATCTTCTATTATTGTGTTATACAATATTAAGAATAGATGGGGCTGAGGGGCCAGGGAGATGGCTCAGTGGAATAAGTGCTTCCCTGGCAAGCGCAAGGGCCTGAGTTCAATCCCCAGTTCCGAAAAAAAAAAAAAAAAAGGATGGGGCTGAGGAGGTAGCTCAGTGATCTAAGCGCCTGGCTGGCAAGCACAAGGACCTGGGTTCTACCAGGCCACTGAAACCAGGTGTGATGGCGCACACTTGTAATCCCAGTGCTGGGGATGCTGAGACAGGAGGGTCACTGTGAGTCCAAGCTGAGTTGCAAGACACTGTATCAAATAAATGAACAAATAAAAGATAGAAATAAAGAATGGAACAAAATAACTGGATTAAAAAACTGATCAGAGAATAAGTCATGTGTGTGTGCATGGTATGCACACATGTATGCACATTTTGTCTGGCATAATAACAAGCACAGCTGCTTTGATGTAACTATAAGATATTACATGGATTATTTCTATTATTTCTATTTACCTTGAACAGTTCAATGCAGGTTTCATGGTTTCATGACTAAACACTATTTTAGTTGACACTGAAAAGAAAAGCCTTTCAGTCTACTGTCACAAAGGAGTAGATACCTATCCATGAAATGCAGCAGAACACATTAAAGCTATTTTTAAAAAAGTCTATCTTAGATATCTCCAGCTCTGCCAAAGACAAGTGACCCTTGAAATTAACTATCTATTATGCTATGGAGAGCTTATGTAATTGTTATATAGCTCTGAAGTCATTCTTTTAAGTCGTCAGCAACCTTTGATTGAGATTTTTCTTTGTGGTAGGAAAATGACTGGCACCACAGTTTCATAGATATAAGTGGTTGATATTAATGAGGATGCAAATGGTAGAAATATATTAGTTTTTGTAAAATGATTTAGAAAATCCATGTTGACAATCATAGCTAAATCAAGTAATCAACCTAATTTTAAATGTCAACAACAATCTTTAATGTCCTTCATTTATATGAAATTAAATTTATGAAACACATTGACTAGTCCTGTTGGCTACTCAGAAAACACAGCTACAAACAACCACAAGTGCACTTTATATTTGCATTCTCAGGATATCTTATCAGTTTTCATGAACATTTTTTTTATCTCAATATACTATTGATTCCAATTTTTCAAAACTTTATGTCAAATATGGTTATCTCAAAAGAATTAAATTCTAGGCATGACAGTGAGTATAAAAATAAACAAGTTATGTGCTTATTAAAAAAATCATTAGATACAAAATATTTCATAATCAGAGAATCCAAAGGAGCTTATTTACAAAGCTATGCTACCTAGACAGTAGTGGTCACTCTATCTATCTATCTATCTATCTATCTATCTATCTATCTATGTACATGTGGATGTCAAATTGGAACTTATGGAATGAAGCAAAAAGATTATTTTTGCTAGATCTGTGTTAGAAATTTTTTCTCTCTCAAAAAATAGTGTAACTAATAATTTTGCTAGATGTTTCATTACACAGGTCATTTTGTTGCTAAAAAATTATTGCAATAGGGATAATGATTTCTCAGAAACACAACTACTTAGCTGAATTATTATCAGGCCCATAGAAAGCACTGTTCATACTACAACGAGTCCTTTATTTTTACCTACAACATACTTGTAATTGGGCAAAGAAGTTTAATTATTTTGTTATCTTTTTTATTATTGTTCTGAGTATATGCCAAGCTGATAAAATTTCTCCAGTTTAAAAAGAGTTAAAAACTGTTGTGACTTTTGTCTTCTTTTTATAATGTAAAGAATATTAAATGTCTACATCCGAAATAGTGTTAGTTTTACAATATTCTAAAAGAGCACATACGCTAAACTGCTAATGGCATAAAAATTAATAATGCTTATAAGACAAAATTAAGTTAAATTGTTTCAGCATGTATCTATTAAATCTATTCCATGTGCCAAACAGAGACTATGAGATATAATTCTTGTTCTCAATTACATTATAATTTAAGAGTAAATTAAAATACACATTCAATAATTTCTCTGTTCAACTCTATTATTCCTCTGGATGGATATAGCCATAATGTTGTCTTTACTGAAATTGATCGATCAACAAAATCACTAAATCAAGCATCTCATTTTCTGATCATAATTTCCCAGGCTTTATAGTTTAATTATTCAATAACTCCCACTATACTCTCACCTTAACTTTCATTTTATTTTTTTGTATTTGAGGAAAGGGTCTACAGGGTCTCACTACTAGATTGGACTCGTAGTGATTTGCTTGCTTACAGCCTCCCAAGAGCTGGGATTACAGGTGTGCACCATCACAACCAGTCTCAAGTGCACTCTCAGCGTACCCTGAGGACAGAGCTGGCACAGCAGGCCCAGGTTCGAACCCCTGGCCCCTGCGCCTGCTTGCAGGCACTTGAATCTGCTGAGCTACTTGGCCAGCCCTACACCTTAACTTTTGGAGACTGGTCCATAGATATCTCTATTTTCACCCTAAACATCATTGAGTCTCCCAATTTCTGTCCTCTCATCCCTCTCATTCCACTGTCCATTCTGTAAATTCTCTGCCAATGACATAAACTTCCACAATTCTCTCACCCCGGCTGGCCATCCCTGCTGCCTGTGTTAGCACAAGCACTTTCTCCCCCCATGTCTGCCTCCAGACAGGTGAGTTCCCTGGAGAAATCAAACAAGCATCTATATTATGCATAATTGTTTGCTATTTACAGTAACCAATGGTGAGGACTTAGTTGAGGTTAGTTATCCTGATCTCATTATAATGTCAGTTAAAGTGAATTATTAGGGAAAGTTGGTGGGAGGGAAATAATCCAGATAAAACAACAGTGTGTTCAAAGTTTTAGAAACAAAAGAGGATTTGGTTTTAAAAATAAGTACAGACCACACACACCAAGAGCATGAACATTGAACACTTAGAAGACCAGCGAGAGTGAATTAGCTGGTGTGTAAATAGGAACAAAGACAGGATTCTATTTGAAATTATGGGAGTCAGGATCTGGATCTTTTAAGAGACCAAACTGAATGTTGGCTTCTCCATGCTAGAAAGTGGATTATTCACCTCATGAAGTCAGGGCTTCCTGCCAACTGTTTCAGTCTGTAGCACTTGGGAGATCAGGTAAGGTACGCTCACTGTAGTGCCTCCTAAAAAATCTATTTTACTTATATGCTCTGTTCATTGAATCACTTGTTTTTCTTTCCCCAAACCTCAGATTAAACTATCTTATAATTTTCAGCAGATACGCTGATCACAGAATTGTTGAAGAAAACAGAAGTCGGCTGAAGGAAACTCACCAAACTTCCCAGAATCAAAAGCATGCTGCATGTGCAACCAGCCACCACAATCCCTGCTGATAAGAATAGAGGAGGTGAACATACTTTGTGAAAGTCTAGTATTCTCTGACTCCATCCCATTTCACCTTCTCTGGATGATTTTTTAAAAAATGAATTATTTGCTCTCACCCATCTCTTTACCCTTCTGAACACTGGAATCTTTCCATCGACACACAAAAATGTTCACCACAATTGTGGAACTTTGTGAACATAGGCATGATGTCACAGATGGACACAGTCATATTTCACCTTGCATGAAAGGTCAGAGTCAAAATTTAGGTGCATTGAAGGAATATTGTACATCTTTAAGTTCAGATTCTGTATGTAAATTGGTAGTCAATTGTAATGAATTTTAAGTTTAGGCTTAGGTCCTATCAACTGGATATCTCTCATTTGGTATACGAGTTCTTCCAAAATCCAGAAAACTAGAATCCAAAACACTGCTAATCCCAAGACCATTGGATAAGGGGATACTCAGCCTGCCCAAATTTTAGGTATTATGTTATCACCTGAAATTTATCTTTCTTCCTTACTCTTCAAATATCTCAGATATACAGAATTATGCTATGGTACTATTCAATATGTAGTTATATAATATAATTTGATAATTATTGATGTTTTCCTAATTTATTTATGTATAATTTTCATAAACATTTTGTTCATTATTGTCACCACAGTATCTAGGTTTATAACAAAATATGAACAAATAGATACTTGTTACATGAGTTAATGAATGGATGAATTGACATGGGTAGATTGACTGTACTTGCAAGATAGAGACTTCTGCGCTACTTAATGTATCCATTAAATATTCTTGAGTATTTTTGAAAGATACTGGGTACTTTTGATTTAATTTGATAATAAATTCATACACATATGGTTAGTTAGCTCCAGACCTAGCCCAAGAGGATAGGAGTGTATTTTTAGTATTGCTAACTTCCCTGAGATTAGAACTGGGTTTATTTCCCAGGGAGTACTCAAAAAATGCTTGCTAATAAAATGGTAGTAGTTAGGACAGAAAGCAGTTGCACAAATAAATAACCACAGTAACTCAATACATAGTTGCTTTAATTTGTGGAAGTGGAAGATTAGAAATAAACAAATGTATTTTTCTTTTCTGACTAAAATGAAATAGAACAAACAAGTGGCTTAATATCTTTATGTTTGTTAATTGTTATAGCAATAATCTTGTTCTAAAATTGCTGTTCTCCTATAATATTAAAAGCAAACTCACCAGTCTTCACTGAAAAGTATATTTTGAGAAGGGTAGAGGCAGGATGAATTCTTGACATAAGAGAATGTTAGGCAGGAGTGTGGTTAGTGTTGGGTATTGTAGGAGCTCTTTCTCTGAAGAGTGTTAAGGACTGATGACAGGTTAGGTATAGTTCTGCCCGGAGCCACAGGAACTAATTGGATGACCCCTCTGCTTATCAGTTTCCACTGTGAAGAGTGCTACAGGGATTCTCCCCGTGGATGGCCTATAGCAAGTAGGACAGGGTAGTCACACATCCAGGAGCTTCAATAATCAAGTGTCACAAAATACATTTCTAAGAAAAGCTTGTTAGTTATCCCTGGTATGCAAAGAGTCTAGAGATGTTTATATTTTGTATAATTGTATCATCCTTCATTGAATATATTAGCCTAGCAATAGAATTATGGTTATTCCCATCCTTAGTTTGATATAAATCAGGCAGCTATTTGTGGTGTGTCCACAGGGTGTTTAAGACACTCAGAGTTCATAGTTGCTCCTTCAGGATTTATCAACTAATAGGATAGATTAAATCACTGAAAATAATTTTTTTACAGACACATAAACAAAAATATACTTCTCTAAGTGTGATCACAGGAGAAGTGAACATCAAATTCTGTAAGTTTCAAGAAAAAATAGAAAATATTCATAGAAAAAGTAATGAAGGAAAGGCTTAGAAGTCGTACAGAGAGAAAAATGGTATGTTTGTCAGATAGAAGGGGGAATTTATTTGAAGCACTTGGAAAGGCTTGGAAGATGTCTATTTCCAAGAGTGGGAAGAAAGATTTAATAAGCAGACAGCAAGAAGATGAATAGGATTAGTGGCAACAGTGGGTGCAAATTTGGTTCTATGAATTCAAGAAAGAAATTGATCCCTGAAGATGTCTGTGTGGATAGTGTAATGCATGCATTGGTTACTGGTTACTGTAACACGTGCACAGCTTGGGCTAGGTTACGTAGGGGCTGATGATATAGCTTAGCAGTACATTGCTACCTGGTAAGTGCAAGGTCCTGAGTTCATTTCAGGTACAATAACACTACTGTAACTCCTGTGCTGGCATAGAATCAGATTTAGTTTGGACCAAAATCTGAGATTTTTTAGCCTACTTCAGCTATATTCCGCAAGAGTTGCATGAAAAAGTTTCTTAAATTTTCCAATGTTCATCCTCTTCACCCATAACATAAAGTTGTCCAGTTAGATAGAAATTCTTAGCAGAAAGTGTAATGACCCAGGGCTTTTGCTGGGGAAGTTTCAATTTTGATGTCACAAGATCTGGAATGCTGTACACCTGGCAACACTCAGGTCACTGAAGTTTGTGCCAGGGCATCTGGCCTAGTGTTGCACTTCCCAATGCAAATTTGCAACACAGAAATCCTGTTTGTAATCTCCTAAGCCTAAAATGTAACTTCATTTAATTATGAAAACAATCATTGTTTGGCAAAGCTTTCACATACAAAAAAAAAATTATAGGACTGCAGCAACTTTCTAATGGAAATCTATGCTACTTGAGTACAAGCCAAGCATCAGTTTTTCAAGTCACATCCCTAATGGAAGCTTTGCTCATCGTGTGTGAGTGGCCAATGGATATATCGGGCTGCATTTCTACCATACTTTGTGTCCCTCCACTTACGTTGCATAATGACTTAGCTCACAATGACTTCTAGTATAGTTTCACATGAGTGTTTACATATTAAAATATGTATTTATCTATTATAATGTACTTTCATTTCTCTTATTCTGCATTATATTAATTTTTAGAAATGATTATGAGAAAGTTTTATTTTCTATGATTTCATTTCAGAGCTTTTGTAATTAACTATTGGTTATAAAAGGGAGCTTTGATTCTAAAGAGTTGAAAACCAATAAATTGGACTATATCAAATAACTTTAAGCTTTCAAAGCCAAGGATTTATAGGTTTTTCTTTGATCTGTAAGGAAGGAGAAACTCTTAAATGATTTTCACTAGTAATGTTGAATTAAGTGTTTAAATTCCAGAAGAGAACATCTGAAGCAGTCTGCTTTACCACTCTTGGCACCTAGTGATAGCGGTTTGATCAGAAGAACACTAGTCGATACACTGTATCAGGTACTATGAGGATTCTCAAAAATGAGGAAGTACTGTACTTGTTGCCCTGTGACAATTTTTAGACATAGAGTTCATCTACAGAAATGCACTTCTTTAAAATCTGAACATTTCTCCTGTTGCATGCCAACTCTGTTTGTGCTAGAAGAGGAAGCAGGGCAATGAGACATTTTTACCTATCAAAGCACATTTACAATAATTATAGATCATTCTGATCTATCCTGCACTTCCTACATATGCACATACATACCAATCATTAAAATAAATTAGGTTGAGACCACACAACCTCTATGAGGACAGTGGTAAAAGATTTGCTAAGTTTGGTGGCATACAAGAATTTTAGTAGTATGCCCAATAATTTTCATTCCACAGATCCTTTTAATGTGCACATGTCACTCCTTGAGAATACAGCATGATAAAATTGGGCTTTTTCTAGTCAAATGCCTTGATTTTTCTTTTATATTTCACCTCTGATATATGATCATCGACTTAAACAAAACCTATGGGGCAGAAAGACATTTTCCCATGTTGCAAATCAAGCAGAAGCATGAACGTTTCTGGGGAGCTCCAGCTGTTCTACTAGGCATTTCTCATGCTTCTGATAATGTGGCTTTCCCATGACAGAATTGGATCAAAAATAACACACTTTGATGGTACTTGTAAGAGTAATGGAGTTGCTGTCAAAAACATCCAGGATGGCCATGAAACTGGAATACACAGTAGGTGTTGAGAGGCTGAAGGAGAAGCTAAGGTTTTTGCTGCACTGCTTGCCTCGCCAGTGTTCAACTGGCAAAAATTATTTCATATTCTGTTCTGAGTGAATAATACTTCAATTTTGCCTCATTTGAAGTATTATAATGACAAGAAACATATAGTAACTTAACAATACTGGTTCATGTCATGATGAAAGATACATGTGTGCATTTGTTCAACGTTTGTTACCTATTTGCTGCATGCAAAGTAACATGTTATAAATTATTGTAAATGTGTTTAAGAAAAATGGAACATGGTATATGGGTTGGTTTACACTCAAACTAGCTTTTAGTTGAGTTAAAAAAGCTGAAATTATTTGGAGGAGTGTATGTTCTATTTTATACCACACACTTGTTTTCTGAGGCAGGACAGATAAATCCATCCTGGTGCTGATTATAGAAGGCTTCTTAGAAGAGGTGTCAATTTCACTAGATTAGAAGACAATAGCAATCATTCTGCTGAATCTCCTCAGGGAATTTCACAAAATCAAAACTCAAAAATACCTTCTGAGGAAGAAAAAATTTTTCTAGTTCACTCTTTTGCACACGTCCATTATAAAAGAGCATCACGACATGGATTCTTGGCAATGCGGAATTGTTAACAAGGAAAAATAGATATCCATCATATTTAGTGAGTAACAAAAGACTCAGAGGGCCTATGGTTGAAGAAAACTTTTTAGAAAGATGAGTAAGCCTAAGAAAATGCCAGTTCTGTTCTCCGCAACCCTGTGTTTTGGAGCTGGTAGCTTTGACATTTTCTCACGTGCCAGCAGTTTCCCAGAGCTGTGCTTCTGGAGCTACTATGTCTCTATGCTTCTGGTCTCTGAATCAAAGATGTTGTTCCTTTGAGGGGCAACGGTAATAAATTTCTGAGAGATTAGCATGGTCAGCTACCATTTTAAACAAAATTCAGTGCTTGATTCTATCTTCTGACCCCTTCTGGTTGGATTAAATATGACCAATTCACATTCTAACCAGAGGTCACCGAGTGGTCAACAGCTGACACTCTGCCTGGTGGGTTTAGAGGGACTGATGGACCACCTGGGACCCCTGTTAAGAGTTTTTAACAGGAAAAATATAAAACTTGACAGAGGCCACAGAAACCAAAAAGAAAACAGAAAGGAGAATATGATCATGTTGTAAAGAAGAGGAAAATTATCTAAACAGGCAAAACTCATCAAGTGCAGAAAAGAATTAGAATGCAGAAGCGTACGTACAGAGAATTAATCTACGAGGCCTGACTGCTATCCTGTAGAAACATACGGCCCTTGGCTGACACCTGAGAACTTGGATTTGGGGAACGCTTCCACTACCCAAACTTGTAAGAGTGTCTCATTGTGCCGAAATTATCTGTGCAAACAATATAGTTTATGCTGAACACCTGCTTTCCTTGTGGGACTCTGGAATCTTGGTATGTGTCAGGTAGAGTGTGCCTGGGTGAGCAACCTCCAATAAAAACCCTGGGCAGTGAGTCTCTAATGAGCTTCCCTGGCAGACAGCATTTCACACATGTTGTCACAACTCATTGCTGGGGGAATTAAGTGCATCCTGTGTGACTACATTGGAAGACAGTTCTTGGAAGCTTGCACCTGGCAGCCTCTAGGCCCAACCCCATATACCTTTCTTTTGCTGTTTTTATTTTGTAGTCTTTTTCCTGAAATAAATTATAACTGTGAATGCTACTGCAGGCTCAGTCTTGTAAGTTTTCTCATTGAAACAATGAACCTGGAGGTGGTCTTGGGACCCGTGACACACAGAGCTATAATAGTAATAAAGCAACAATAATATTTTAGGTTGTTATTCTGTTAAAATAGCACTCATAGTATTGTTATTACAAGCCATAGCTAGACTGGCAAGCCTATTCATTTGATGCCTGTATTTGAGAAGAATAATAAAAACAGATTTAGATGTTAATGATTGGTGCTAGCTGGTGACAGATTATTGCAGAAATTTGTGTTATCCTGAATAATGTTAAATTACTTTCAGCTATATTGTATACTTCGTGAAGATATGCAGATTGAAATCCTATATTCCTTTATATAAAACAAACCCATGTTATATGGAGTAGCTAAACATGGTTCAAATTGTTTCCTTAAAAACTGACTTACCAATTACAAAAATATCATATAGCCTAATAAAATTATTTTTCTACCAGTGTATGGATGTCTAACCTCAGCAGAGCCTTTTGAGACACTTGCAATGATTATTCTGTCCTTATTTAGCAGCCACTTGCATTGTCTTAGGATAGTTTCTCGGCCTGGGAGATGGCTCCGTAGAATAAGCACCTGCCTGGCAAGCGCAGGGTCCTGAGTTCAATTCCCAATACCCCCCCCCTAAAAAAAAAAATAGCATCTAAGCACAGCTTCCAGTTTCAAGAGCAAGATGAGCCCTTTAATAAGAGAGGATGTGACCCATTAAGAGGATGTCTTCTACCTCCAAACTGACGAGAAAGGATACTACTCTAGCTGCTTTACCTCCTATTTCATAACAAGAATGATACTTCAGATTGAGAATTTATCTCATATGTAGATTTCTGTTTCTTTCTTGCCACCCAAGCCCTTGTAGGATACACCCTTTTCATCAATATCTTTCATGTTTCCTTTCCACATCATATTTCTTCTATCCCCAAAAAAACATTCAAGGATCTTTTCCCTTCAGTAATGAAACAATACACTCAAAAAGAAAGTTCACCGGCGCTCGGGCTGCTGACGAGAGGGCCGCCGCCCGCAGGACGCAGGCCCCGCCGTCCAGCCGCAGTCCCGCGGAGCGAGCGCGAGCACCAGCGCCAGCGCC
>NW_004524733.1:1254887-1303149 GCF_000260255.1 Octodon degus
TAACAAATCACCAGTTCATTTTTCACGTTTTTTCATCAAGAGAAGAATAACTCTACTAAATTTTATTTCTTTATTTGCAAAAGAATCTTTTTATTAGAACACAAACAGTCTTAACTATGCACTTGAGGTGACTAGATCATCTGGAAAATATTCCTCTTAGTAGGAACTCTTTGTTTTTAATTCTTGGTATGGTCCATGATACATTATTTCCATACTTAAAAATCTTTTGAGTTATATTAGGGCTAAAAAACATAACTTTTTGAATGAAATTATTTTGCTATCCTGCACAAAATACCGTAATGGTTTCTGAATGGTAATTACATTGAACAGTTCTGTGATGAGATTCTAGCTCTTTTAAACTTATGGCTGAGGTTAACCTTGTTTATGCTAATTACCAAATTACTAGTTAAATGCTCATGGAGTAAGATAAAATCAGCATCAAGTGAAAGGCACACCCAGGCCATCATCTGTTAGAAATGCAAATTGTTAAACTCTAGGCAGAGCTAGAGGCTTTGCTGCTACTTACTACTAAATTGCCCACTGATTCTTGCCTCTTTGTCAGTCACAGGGAGTTTTGTACAGGGTGCCTCTTGTTTTCCATCCTCATGACCTTTTCTGTTGGGAGACATCTAAAGGATATTGATAGTGCATGCTTTTATTTTGTAAATGTGGTGCCAAATCCCTGTTCGCCATTGTTTTTACTGTAGTAATGTTAACTGTAGTAATCCTTAGTCAGTACATTCTTTTACCAAAAATACTGCATTTTGGGACTTTTTCCACTTTGTTCTATGTACAGATTTTAATCTGTTAATAGTTGACAGCAGTATTAAAATGGTGAGTAAAAGAAAAAAAAAAAAGAAAGAAAGTTCACCAATTAATTTTACAATTGCCCATGCAATCTTTACTTGCCTAAATCTCATTCATTTTTTACTTTCCACCACACATCTTTATTTAAAGATCAGCTAACTGCACGATTCAATGACTTCTTTTCTTCCTTCTTTCCCTTAAACATGTATTTAACTCCATATTTAATTTTCTCATGGTATTAAAAATATGGTTAGGTGAATAAACAAAAAATATAAAAAATTCTAACAAAATCCAAACCATATGATAATGAATTCCCTAAGAATATTTTTACAGCCAGAGAAAGATGAAAGAATATATTAATAATAATGAGGGCATGAGATCAGGATTCACAGAAGATTCCTGATACCTGCTGAAGACTTGAAAAGTGAGTACAATTTGAGTATATTCAGAAGATGGAGGAACTTTGTTTCAAAAGAGAACAGCACATTGAAGCCATGTGAGTGAAACATTACTTGCTGTTCTTCAATCCTACTGGTTGTTTCATAGGGCATGAGGGTACATTTCTTGGAAATAGGCACAAAACAGGATAGAAAAGTATAGTGTGGTAGTACCAGGGACTTCAATCCTTGATCGGATTATCAATAATATGAAGTGTCACACCTGGGTTATCTTTGTATGTGGTTAACACAGAAGCATCCATAATCAGTATGGGGAAAAATTCAATGAGCAGCATTTAAGTGACTCTGAGGAGAAAAGCAATTGAAACATTTGGAGTTGTTCCTTAAAATGCATGATTGAAGACCGACAAGAGACGGAGTCACAGAAGGCGAGGGCTTGATGTCTAAGTTAAGCATGTACAGTAACAACCTGCCACTGAAGACAGCTGGGCATTGAATCCACAAACTCATAAAATGAACATCTCCCACAGATGGTGAGCGCCACCATCCACCTTAGAGCTTCAGTGAGCTGGTCTTGCCAAAGTCCGGTGATTCCAAGCAGTAAATTCATTAAAACCAAGAAATTGCTCAATTAGTTTAATGTGATAAACACTTCTAAAAATAAATCTTTAAATAGCATGACTTCCAAACAAATTTATCACAATCAGAACTGTTACAATACACCTATAATGACTAGGAAATAGTTCAAGATAATAACATGATGAACTGTGTGTTTCTGAACTTGCTTTTTCTCCTACAAAGCTACTTGTCTTAAAAGGGTGTGGAATTTCTCCTTGTCTTTTCTCCTAGTAGTTATATCATCTGGAGGTTGTAATGACTTATTTTTAAGCTGCTTTGTCTTCTTTCTTCATTGCTAAATGTATCTGCAGATGTCATTGAAGAGTCTTACACGATGGCGAGGCCACAGTGCTTTTTAGTAACGCAAAATGGTATTTAGTCCAGTTGTATTGTGTTAAAACTGTTCAAACTTAAAACCTTTTCAAAGGATGTGCATGAAAATCTGTGCATTTATGTTTTAGTATGGACTGTATTGTTCGGAAAATTCCACGCACTGAGTAAAGTTGTGTTTTTCCCTTGGAAATTACTCTTATTTTAGAAATTTAAACTTACTTCTATTAACAGTGAAATAATTAATTATCTTTGTCATGAATGTCCCTAATGCCCAGGCCCTCTGATCAGCACTCACGGATACCTACACCCCCCAGGAGACCAAGCGTTCTTTTAACTGAGTCTCAAGTGCAGCCCATGAGATACAGGTGCAAGTTTTTTCTGCCACACAGCCCCAAAAATATACCCTCAGTGCCGAGAAGAACAGAAGTGAAACTCAAATCTAATCTGTATGTTCTATTTAGCAATCTCCACTAATCTAGAAAAAACAAATTGTTCTCAGTAACATTCCAGTATTTTTACCATTCCGGACACCACTTCTTCCTCCTTCACAACTGGGTTAAGGGGGAAGAACGTGGTGAAAGGAAAAGGTAAGATGCTACAGAGATCACAAAAATTTGCCTCTTTTTCCCTAGAAACACTTCCTGAAACAAGTAACTACATAAAAAATAACACTGAGCAGCACCCATAGCACATGTTGGCACACAAAACAAATAACTGATTGGCTGTACCCCTGTTACAACAAGGCATGACCGTTAACTTTGAATCTTTAAGTACTTTGTACAGCTCTTCAAATATGGCTGAGTGCTGATCCTTGGAACAAACAGCAACATTAGTGACTTCCTTGAATACAACATAGGTTTTCCTCAACATAATATTGATCTAATTTCATTTGAAAAAATTAATGTAGCATGTAGGTAGACTAAGTGTTGCTAAATTTTAATGGTCCACCTAAAAGGACACAAATAAGCCATCTAATATCAAACATACTTCTTATAATCAGTATCAACAGGTGATTATCAAGTGAAGTAATGGTAACTGGCATGAAGTTCTGGAAAAACATCTAAGTTAGGCCTCTAAATTAATTTCATTTGATATTAATTGATAATAATAACCATCACTTCCTTACTGAACAATTTTGACTGCTGTGTTTTCTCTTCTTGATCCCCATGCTGAGGGTGTGTAACTAGAAACCACATTTCTAAAATGAGCAACAAATTCTGAGCAATTATAAGTAATTCTTAAAGAAATTATATTTCCTTGGTATTATTTTTATACTTCATGCAAAAAAGTTAAACAGTTGTATGAGTAGTAGCTCTCAGGTTTAGTAAAAGACCATGTATTTACTCACAAGGTATCTAGAAGTCAGTAGAACGAAACTCCATCACCAGCCTGCAAATTAACAAGAACAAAAACTGAGAAAATATTATTTTATTCAGGGCATCTAACTGGTCATCTATTATTTTATTCAGACCATCCAAAAAGCATGATTACAATTTTTATTTAATAATATACAATGTTTTTGCATTGATGAATAATAAAAATTGTTGATAATAACACCAATCCTTCTTTCCAAAGATTAAACTCAAGCCTACCATGAATCTATCATTTTTAACAGTATTTTTCCACACACTAAGCAGTTCAAGCTGTTAATCTGATTGTGTGCGTGCTGTGGAAAACAACTTAGAGAATAATAGAATAACTGAGAATTTCTAAAGAGTGGAATTGTATTCTTAACTAGCATCAACACATATTTAGAAACTTTGTCCTAAGATCACAGGGAAAATGATAGAGGGTACCATGGTTTTCCAACTCATTTTCACTAGGCAATGTACCAGCATGCTAAAGCCAAGAATCTACATCCCCTTAGCAACCTCTGATGGAGCCTTCGTAGTCTGGGGTATAGGAAGCCTCTGGGACATCATATGGGTGATGCTCTATTCTTCTAACACTCAACCCAGATGCTTCATTTTACCTCAGTGACTCAGAGTACAGTGTGAATGCCTCACCGCATAGGTAAGAAGAGCAATGGATAAGGAAGACTAAATCACCCACACTGATTTACAGCCTTAGAATTGGTGTGAAGCTATATATGATCCAGTATACTTAACACTTTTATGTTAAAACATACAAATCCAATTATAGAGCTGTATTTTCAAAGCGTGTATTCTTCTGCCATGATATCATCTAACACACATTTGAATGTGACTTATGTGCATATAACATATATGATCTTTGGGTTGGTTTGCAGAAGGGATCAGAAAATTTAAGTTTAGAAAAAATGTCTTGTCTCCATTTTCCAAAGAATTGTTATGAACCTTCTGATACACAAAGAAGAATCACAGTTTCTTTTTTTAATCTAAAAAGAGTTTTTCAACATAATATGAATTTTAAAATGGATAGCAGCTTCTGTGCAAGGTGTATGTCAAGACACTTGACAGAGTTAAGTCATACAATTGTAGAGTTAAATAAGAGAAGGGGGAGCGGGGTATTAAGAGGCAAAGAAAAGACAGAAAATTTGTGTTTTCAGATGAGATGTGGAGGAGGAGGAGAATCATCTGAGTAGGGAGACATAAGATCCCTCTACAGTTAGCAGAAGCTGAAGAGAAATTGATTTGCAAAGAATAGGGGCGTAATCAGGGTGTTGAATAGCACATTCAATAATGAGCCTGATTTTTTGGAAATGCTGATCTGAAGGTGGGGCCAATAACTCAGAGAGTGACATGCATCGTAATTTCCTCAAAAATAGAGCTACTCCTAACCTCTAATGAGAACAGTCTGCATGACATAGTTTTAGAAGGCGTGTGGAGGATGAAAATCATAAGAGTTGAATTTCAGAGCCTGAGGAGGCTGAGGAAAGGACAGCATTTTAGAACACTGATGACAATGACTACACACCCTGGATCAGATCCGCTCACAATCTTGGGTTCTGATGATAATATGGTGGCCTGTATGTGGCAAGATTGTGGCTTTATGCAGTTATGTTCACGCAAGGATGTCTGTTTCAAAGCCCCTGAGAGAAGAAAAGGATAAGTGAAAGAAACTGCACACAATTTGAAGTGCTGCAAACACTAGAAAATGGTGCGGATGCAGTGCCAGCTCATGTTTTAACAGATATGAAGTAGAAGGTTAGCAAGTCTCGCTGTTGGAGTGAATTGCAATTCTGAAACCTTCGCTTTCCCCAGCTACTCTCCTGGTGATGTGAAACAGCAGCCAGGCTTTCAGTACAAGTCACCAGGGCAGTGCTGTGCATAATGTGGGTGACCACTCCAGGGTTGGGGACTGCCAGGAGCTGGAAGAGGTGAGAACAGGCACAGAGCTGAGCTGACATGCTGCAGCACATCATGAACTTGCCTGCAATGTGTCACGGAGTTTCCTGTTTTCAGAGTGTACTTCACACAGCCTCTTGTTTCTGCTGCCACCAACATGAAGGAGGCAGAGTTCGGGTGGCAATGCGAGGCATAGGGAGCTGCTATCAATGCAGAGGGAGCTTTGCTCACAGGTCTGCAGCTCAGTTCCTGTGGTGAGCCCAGTCTCTGAGAGGCCAGGGACCAGTAAATGTCCTTGCTAGGGCTGAGGAGCCATGTTCTCCTCAACCCCTTCCACTGCATAACCAGATACATGGATGTGCCTCTTCTATTTGACCATGTGTGAAGCATACAGCAGGAGAAAGATGTGATTGCCTGTGTACCATGACTTGACATGAGCATGCTAATCTCAAACAATATGGCCAATATATATGTACATATTTAATATACACAGATTTCTTGAAACTGAAATATTCCAACATTACAGTTGAAATGTTAGTATTCCAGAATGAGATACTTGGAAATTGGTCTAGGTTTACATTTTTCCACCATTTTATCGTCTAAATTTTTGACATATAAAAATTGATTCAGTGGGATTATTTGTGTGATAGAGAAAAGAGCACGATCTATCTGGAATCTATTGTTTGTCTCAATTGCTTAGATTGTTTCTACTTTTTAACATTAACAGAAAAGTGGCATCTGCCTAATACAGCTCTGTTAAAAAAAGATGAGTGGAAGATGCTGGCACATGGGCAGAGTGCTGGATGGTTCAGGCGCAGTTACACTGCCTCCAGCTGGCTTTGTGCTCTCAGGACTCCCCACCCCGTATCCTAAGGCAGTGGAGCTCCCTCACCCTAATCTTCAATTTGACTTTATCTTTCTTAGTTTCCAGTCTTGAAGCCTTCCCTTTTCATCCTTAGCCTTGCCAACTCATCAGCCCCCAATCCTACTGAAATATTGATTGATTGATTAATTGATTGATTGATTCATTTGTCTTTTCTAACTTGGCTTTGAAAGTTAATACAAGGCACTGTACTACTTTCCCTTTACATGAGTTGATAGACACATTATTGAATTAGGTTACTTTTTTCATATAATGTTTTAAAAAGACAAATTATGACTAAATTCTAAGTGAATGATATGAAACTGTAGACTTTAACAGAATGTAGGACTGATTGCCACTTAGAACTATTCATTCATTGAATATAAACTTATGAGGGCATTTCCCTAGGTGCTGGGAATACTGAAGCTAAACATAAAAGGACAGGAGAGAGAGGGAAGAGGAGGCACAATGTGTTTATACATGTATGCAGTAGCATTTGGATCACTGGAATGCAGGTTTCTGCTCATCTATGGAAAGGAATAGTCCATACTTATTTTTTTTCTTGTTCTTTTTAATTTCTTATAACTTTTCCCCTCCAATTTTGCATGCATAGTTTCATGCTTGTATCTGGTAATCTGAACAACTAATTTGATGACAACATTATGCAATACAGCAACCACTGTTGAATTCCTAAAACAATTCAGAGCATTGTGGGCTATCTGGGCAGCCAGAACATGGAGAACAGAGTAGCGAGCTCCTGAAGAAGTTGCTGAAATCGTGCCCACACCACTTATACTGTTGAAAGAGGGGACTGACAGCTCCCAAGGCATCCCTCAGCCTGTGAGTAACATCAATGCCTGCCAGGTGATTGCCGAGGCTGTAAGAACCTCCCTAGGTCCCCGTGGCATGGACGAGCTTATTGTAGATGGTTGGGGCAAAGCAACAATTTCTAATGATGGAGCCACAATTTTGAAACTCTTTGATGTTGCCCATCCTGCAGCAAAGACTTTAGTGGACATTGTCAAATCTCAAGATGCTGAGGTTGGTGATGGCAACACCTCTGTAACTCTGCTGGCTGCCAAGTTTCTGAAGCAGGCAAAACCCTGCTTGGTGGAAGGTTTGTACCCCCAGATCATCATCTGAGCTTTCCTCACAGCTGCACAGTTGGCAATTAACAAGAGCAAAGAGATTGCTGTGACCGTGAAGAAGCAAGATAAAGTGGAGCAGAGGAAGCTGCTGGAGAAGTGTGCTGTGATAGCTCTGAGCTCCAAGCTGATCTCCCAGCAGAAAGCCTTCTTTGCTAAGATGGTGGTTGATGCTGTGATGATGCTCGATGATTCGCTGCAGCTTCAAATGATTGGAACCAAGAAGGTACAGGGTGGAGCCCTAGAGGAGTCTCGGCTGGTGGCTGTTGTTGCATTCAAGACTTGCTCTTAGGCTGGATTTGAAATGCAACCTAGAAAGTACAATAACCCCACAATCTCTTTACTAAATGTTGAACTCAAGCTGAAAGCTGAGAAATACAATGCTGAAATCAGAGTCCACATGGTAGAGGATTATTAGGCAATCGTTCATGCTGAGTGGACTATTGTGTATGACAAGTTAGAGAAGATCTATAATTCTGGAGCCAAAGTTATTTTGTCCAAACTCCCTATTGGTTGTAACCACCCAGTACTTTGTAGATAGGAACATGTTCTGTGCCGGCCATGTGCCTGAGGAGGATTTAAAGAGGTCAGTGATGGCGTGTGAAGGCTCAATTTACACCACTGTGAATGTTCTATCAGCACTTGTGCTGGGCTGCTGCCAGCTGTTCAAAGAGACTCAGATGATGGGAAAGGTACAATGTCTTCATTGGCTGCCCCAAGGTCAAGACTTGAACCTTCATCCTCTGCAGTGGAGTGGGGAAGTTCATGGAGGAGACAGAGCAGTTTCTGTATGATGCCATCATGACTATCAGGAGGACTTTCAAGAATGCTTCAGTGATGGCTGGTGTTGGAGCCATTGAGATGGAACTTTCTAAGTACCTTTGGGATTACTCAAGGACTATCCCAGGAAAGCAGCAGCTACTGATCTGGACATATGTCAAGGCCTTAGAGATCATCCCATGCCAGCTAGGTGACAATTCTGGCTTTGATGCCACAAATATCCTGAACAAACTATGGGCTCAGCATGCCCAGGGTGGCATGTGGTATGGGGTAGATATCAACAATGAAGACATTACTGACAACTTCAAAGCTTTCATGTGGGATCCAGCTATGGTGTGGATCAATGCCCTGACAGCAGCCTCTGAGGCTGGGTGCCTGATTGTATCCATTGAGGAGACCATCAAGAACCCTCACTCCACCGTGGACACTTCTCCAGCAGCAGGTGGGGGCTGGGGCTGCCTCCCTTGAGGTCCCACCCATTACATGGGCTGGCAGCTGGCTGCAAGTGTGCTTGCCATCCCTGACTTGGTGCATTGGTATTATGAAGAAGTGGTAATAATTGGTCTGTTCTGTTCTCACTGAGGTTATTTAAATAAAACTTAAGACTTAAAAAGAAATTAGGACGTACAGAGGACCTTTTCAAGTGAAGAAGAACAAGAAATATAGGTAGGGCAGAGGGGAATAAAGAGCAAACATAGTGCTTTTTTAAAAAGAGTGGAGTCAGGGAGTGGTAGTGTTACTGTTAATCCCAGCACTTGGGAGACTGAGGTAGGAGGGCCTCTGTGAGGCCATCCATGAATGCATAGTGAGTTCAAGTGAGACATTGTCTCAATAAAGCGCGCGCGTGTGTGCGCGCGCGCGAGAGAGAGAGAGACAGAGAGAGAGAGAGAAAGAGATTTTTTGCTAATTGGGGAAAGAAATGTTGGAGGGTGGACAGAGGTTCTGTGAGAGGAAGGGGACCCAAACCAGAATTAAGATTTGTTATGTTCATGTGCAAACTCCCTATAGCAAGTGTGATCCTTATGTACTACAAACACATATTAACAACTAACAACTTATACAAGTGATAGAATGAATCATTAGAAAATATTCAGTAAAGTTCCAAGGCCTGAAGATGGAGCATGTGTGGGGTATTCAATATATCAATCAATCAATCAATCAATCAATCAATCAATCAATCAAAGCAAAACACCTAGAATGCCATGGGAGAACTGTCTAGTAGAAGGTAAATTATTAGAATATAGTGGCTTATCCTAGAGGAGCTTGTTGGTTACATAGCAATAACTTTGGTTATTTCTGGAGAATTTTAAGCAGAAATGTGATACCATTTGGCTGCAGTTTGACAGGACAACTCTGGGTGATGTGCTGAGAATACTGGGTGGGGGGATGGATCAGAAGATTAACCAAGAGGTCATTCCAGGGAAGAGATAGTGGTATCTTAGAGCAGAGATAAGCTTTCATTATCTGGATGCATTCAGAAGATAAACCTAGACAACTTTCCATACCCTGTGGATACAGGATGAGTGAAAAAGCAGCTTCAGGGATGAAGCTAAAAATTTGGCCCAATCCATTAGTCAAATAGAAAGCCTGAGATAGCTTTATCTTTAAGGAAGACAAGAAGGTAGGTAAGCCAACATCTATTTTTTATAGGTTTTCTGTTATATTGAGGGTTTTTTTTAAACATTTCAATGAGATTTAATTTAAAATTTTGTTTCATTCAGTTTTCTACCTGAACAAAGAATGTGCTTCCTCAAAGTAATGATTCTCAGAAAGGATGCTCAGTTTCCCCAAGATGGGACCCCAAAAAGCCTTATTTCTTGTGTAATATAGCTGAGTAATGCTACTAACACTACTATTGTACTATTTCTGTGGCCTTTTGTTCTCAGGGAAAGCGCTTCTGTTTTCTAGTTCCAGTCTGGTGCAGAAGCAGCCGCATTTGCCATGTGTTGGTGACAAGCCTTCCTCAAAAATGGGCTGGCTGACCCTTTACCCAGCAGGATCCTCATTAGTAAAAGAGACACTAAAGCTAATGTTTATTTAATAAAGCTATAAGACTTTAGTGAAAATTAAATAACGGGTTCACATAAATGGCTAAGTGCAGGTGGGAAGGAGGTTTTCTGGAGACATTTGGGGAAGTTCTTTCTTATTCTTAAGGAGAAGGAAGTCAACTTCTGCACTGACCCCGACCTTGAACAAGAAATTATATAATCCTATCTGTGACAGGTTTTCATTCGCCACAACTGACTGAAGCTGACATTGGGGCTAGGAGAAGGAAAGATGGAAAGAACTTGAATTCCTGACAAGAGGGCTGGTATTAATTCTCTTGTCACTTAGCTATAAGCCAAATTTATTAGCTAGTGCTTTATCCTTAATCCACAACAATACTCCATCAATGAATGATTTCAGACACTAGCCAGGGTTAGTCTGAGCAGCTCTACCTTTTGTAACATTTTCTTTAGTCATCAGATTTTCATGGCTGAGGAATGATGTTTGAAGCATACAATTTAAAGGAGGTGAGGTTTACTTTGGTTCTTAGTTTCAGAGGTTTTAGTCAATGGCTGGCTGGCTGTAAAACAGAAAGACAGTGGCAGAAGGACAGAAGCGAACAGTACAGCTAAGCTGTGGTTTATGGTAGATGGGAAACAAATCAGGGGAACAGTACAAGGGACGAAGGGGCAGGGACCAGCTATCTTACCCAAGTTCATACCTTTATGATATACCCAGTCGCATCCAGCTGTGTGCTGTACTAATCCCAATCAAGTTTATAATACAGTTTAATCATTCTGTCTCACCCCTTGTCAACTTGATGACCAAATGTGTCTCCTTTACCTTTACTGTATCATTAATCTCCAAATAAACATGATATAATTATTATTCCCACCTAACACAATACAACTATCTTATATACAACGCAATGATCTCTTTCTCAAAGTCCTGAAAGTCCTCATTTCAAAAGTCCAAACTCTTTTCTGAGATTCAAGACAGTCTTAGTTGTGAACCTCTATAAACATAAAAAACAAAATACATAATCCTAAGGTACAATGACACAGGATACACATTCATATTTTTAAAGGGAGAAATAGTGAGATAAAAACGAATCAGACCAAAGCAACAACGAAATTCAGCAGAGCAATCATTAGGTCCTATATCTCTGTATGCACTGTTTAGGGCATTTGGTGTAGCGATATAAGGACCAAAGGGACTAGGCAGCCTTATCACTATGCTTTGGCACTTTTAGCCCCAGTGGGTCATCTATTGGTTGGTTCTGCTCAAAGTATTCGGCTTTCCTCAGCAGGTGTTCCATGTACCTGGCATCTCCAACTTCATGGGATCTCCACTACATGTTTGACTTTATTTGGGTAGCTTTACTTACTATCTTTACAAAGCGTACCTGCCTGCCTTCCCATACCTTCCTTTGAAATCTGAGTAGAAGCTTCTCTGACTCAATAACTTTTCCATTTTACATGCCCATATAATCTGCACAATGTGGATTACACGAACATCAGCTGTTAGCAGAGCTGTGGCCAAGAGACAGTGGACCACTAACTGAACACAGTGGGATAAAACCCAAAGACCAATCGCCTAGAAATCTCTTCTCAAGCATGAGACCCAAAGACCTTGTTTTAAAAGAAAATGTCGATATTTTTTCTCCCTTAAGTCTGCAAAGGGTAGACTTGCTGATTTCTGAGATGCCCTGTAAGCATTTTTTTTTTTTTTTTTTTTTTTTTTTTTTGCGGAACCAGGGATTGAACTCAGGCCCTTGTGCTTGCCAGGGAAACACTTATTCCACTGAGCCATCTCTCTGGCCCCAAAACTGTCAACCTCTGATTCTAGAATACACTTTTTTTTTCCGGTACTGGGGATTGAACTCAGTCTCTAGTACTTGCCAGGCAAGCGCTTATTCTACTGAGCTATCTCCCCAGCTCCTCCTATGTTTTCTTTTTTAATGGCACAAATATCTTCACCAGCCACACCTTCTTTGACCTCAGCTTTATACATTATTCATTTGAGACAAAAATTTAAGATTTTTAATTTTCTCTCCTTTGTTTTTGCCCCCAATTCTTACTACAAATCTTGCTCAAAGTAGCCAGCGATATTCATGACACAGCTTGAATGCTGCGCTACATTGAAATTTCTGTTTTCTTTTTTTAGATTAGAACCTAGCATTTTATTTAAATCTTCATTAAACTGTTGGAAATGAGAATCAGACATATGTAATAAACCTCCAAAAATAGATCCTGAAAGGCACTTTCTGCTTAGGGCAAGCAGTAGTAGAATAAGCATGTAAACAAGCTGGCTTCTCTGTACCACACCAGCCAAGCCAGCTTTCTCCATGGCCAGCTGCACCGGCTCTGCCCTCCCTTCTGTAACACCAGCCAGACCCCCTGTAATTCTAACCCAAGATTTTTCTGTAGGACATCTTGGCCTACCTGCGAATACTGGAATCATGTTGTTAGAGGAATGATGGTATTGAGGAAAAATAATATGCCATCTGAGGTGATAGCTCCTCTGTACTTACACCATACCTCAGAATACAATAAATAAGCAATTAGAAAATGTTCCAGTATGAAGGGATTTCCTCCTCTCCACTAAAAGCATTGCTCTTGGAAGGAAGCTGGTTTCTCTGTAGCTACTTCAGCTGTTCAGAAAGCTCATTGGACCAGACTGGCCATAGGCTGTAGTTTTCTGATAAACTAGCTTCTTCAGATCCAGATCCCTGACAATGACCCCAGGGCAAAGAGCAACATTCTTCTTCATGATCTCTAACAGTTCTCACTCACTCTTCTGAGAGGTACTATAATGGAAAGTGGAGATTGACAATGGATGCAAAACTCCAACAGTATAAGCGACCTGCACAAGAACCTTTCTGCAAAGACCTCCTTTAACAAGGGATTTTGCCACCCAACAAGCAGCATAATCAGCTGAATGGTCCACCTTGATGTTATCCTTTCCTGAGGAGGCACCTCCTCCATGAGCTCTCCAACCACCATAAGTGCTCCTAGTGATTTTGCTGCCAGTCAAACCAGCACCACCCTGAGGTCCACCAATAACAAATCTGCCACTTGGCTGTAGGTGGTAGATTGTATCCTCACCAAGATATTTTGTGGGCACAACAGCCTTGATAAGCTTCTGTTTTAGGGCTTCTCTCATCTCATCAGGACAAACTCCTTCCCCATGTTGAACAGATATAGCAGTTGTGCACACTCTGATGGGAATCACAGCACCACGATCTGGCACATACTGCACAGTCCCTTGGGTTTCTGAATCTGGACATAACCAAGACAGAGTATCACTGCAGCATAATTGAGCCAGTTTGGCATTTAGATTGTGGGCTAACACAATGGTCAAAGGCATACACTCCTCAGTTTCATTGGTGGCATAACCAAACATTAAGCCCTGGTCTCCAGCACCAATGTCTTCTTCATTCCAGTCAAGACGAACACCTTGGGCCATATCTGGTGATTATTGTTCTGAGGTCACCAGTACATTGCAAGTCTTTCAGTCAAATTCTTTGGAAGAATCATCATATCTGATCTGCTTAATGGCTTCACAAACTACTTTCTGGTTGTCAATGACAGCTCTGGATGTAATTCTCCCAGGAAGAAAGATCATTCCATAGGGCCGGCCAAACAGCTCAGTAGATTAAAGTGCCTGCAAGCAGGCACAGGGGCTGGGTTCAATCCCTGGACCTGCCATGCCAGCTCCCGGGGTGCACTGAGAGAGCAACCGAGACTGGGCGTGGTGGTGCACGCCTGTAATCCCAGCTCTTGGAAGGCTCTAAACAGGCAGATCACTACGAGTCTGATTTAGTAGTGAGACCCTGAACACCCTGTAGACCTTCCCCTAAAAATACAAAATAAATAAATGAATAAATAAGTAAATGGATCATTCTAGTTTTAGCAACAGTTTCACAAGCCACTTTGACATCTGGGTCCTGACGAAAGGTGGGCATCGAGGACAGCATCACATCTGGTTACAGATCTTATCTGGGTGGCCTTCCCCCGCAGATGCCAAGGTGAAGAGGAATGGCCCCTCCTCGATGGCAGCATTGTGGAAACTGTTGAGCTGTCCATTCTTGGTGGCGATGATGGATTGAGAAAGTATTAAGCAAACAAGCAGGCAGCAGCGATGATGCGACTATGAAATGTACAAACTATGAACGAAAGCCAACTTCCAGGGTGCAGGCAGTGTGGAGAAAAACTGAAATTTCCTCTGCCAGATCATACAGTCCTCTTCCCTTTTTCTCAGCCTTATTCAAAATTTCAGGCAAGAGTAAGTGTAGATTAAATTCTTCTGCCAGACTGACACACATACAGACTCTAATCTACTTGCTAATGAAGTCCTTGTGTCTAACTCAATATTCCCAAGCCAAGGTGTTACTGTTCACCTTCCTGATAAATGGATGTTCTTTTTTAGTGCCAGGGATTAAACTCAGGACCTTGTACTTGCCAGGCAGGCACTTATACCACTGAGCTATCTCCCCAGCCCTGCATACCTACTCGGAGCTTTGGCCACAATCACCCAGCAGACTGTGCTTAAACCATTCTCTAGGGCTGGGGATGTAGCTCAGCAGCACTGCACCTGCCTGGAGAGCTAGGGCCCTGAGTTCACCAAACCCTTCTCAATAAACCTCACAAACTAGTTTTAAAGACTTTTGAACCACATGGCCAGGTATAGTCACAATAGCAACTCCGCTTCTCTTATGCTAATTTTCTGTATTAGGTAGCTTTACTATTGTTGGGTACAATCCAGTCCCACAGTTTAAAGGACAATTTAACTTCAGCTAGAAAAATAGATATGTAAGTCTAGATAATAAGAAAAGAGTGGTATGAAGAGGCCTAGGACTAAAATAAAAATTTAGGAATCTTCATCACTAAAATCCACGAGACTGGATAAAATCAGAAATATAAAGAATATAGACTGAAAGGCATAAAAATTTCTAAGTTTGGGACAATAAACATTCCATTATCTAAAAGTGAGAATAGTCCAAGTAGTCTAAGGAAGATCAATTTAAAAAGATAAGATCTACACTGTATGGCTGGCGAGATGGCTCTGTGGAATAAGTGCTTCCCTGGCAAGCCCAGGGGCTGAGTTTAATCCCTAGTTCTGTCAAAAAAAAAAAAAAAAAAAAAAAAAAGATCTACACTGTAGCAGCAGTGTCATGAAACTCAACTGGAGAAAATGATTTAGAGAACATCAAGTACAGTTATCACTGAGAGGCGTATGTAAGGCTGAGGCAGGAAACTAGCAAGTTTTAGTTCAGCTTGGATAACTTAGAGCCTTAATGAGACACTGTCAAAATATATATAAGATAATATATAATATAGTATAATATAATATAATAGTATGTACTATATTTATAATATATATTTGCTAAATAAGTTGAACTTCAAAGTCTTTTTGAATTTCAAAGTTTTGAGATTATTACTTAGTTTACTTCATGACCATAGGAAGCTCTTTTGGGATGTACAGCATGTACACTACAACTGATATTTATTGGTTTTGACTAAAAATTTATTTTGCACTTACCCCCTCAGCTTATGGTGAAAGTGCACTCTTTTCCACATAGAATCACTCCTCTTCTACTCAGTTATAGTATCTCAGGACAAAATAATGACGCTCTTGGATTTAGAGGAAATCATGTGTTTTAACTATGTTTGCATTTTTATTTTTGTTGCTATAACTGTGTCAGGAGTATGTATATGAATCAAATAGGATGTTAGAATTCAGTCCGGGACTGAGAAAAATTAATTTTTATCCAAAAATTAACGAATTGGTAGAAATTCAACCTGGGATTATAGTGGTTACCTTCCTATCATGAGGAGCATGCCTGACTTGAGCACCAAGCTCAGGGAACTTAGAGAAGAACAAAGTGAGATCTTTGATGGTATTATGAAAACAACTACACTGTAAACCACAGCATTACCTGACATTCCCAATTTGTAATTCCATCACCTTTTCACTTTGTTTCAAATAATTTGTGTCAGAATTCTACACTGTTGTAAGAATTCTAAATGAGATGAAACAGTGAATTCCAAGGCAAGACTGACAAAGAGAGAAAAGAGGGCCAATGAGATAGCTCAGTGGTCTAAAATGCCTGCTTAGGAAGCTTAGGCAGCCACAGGGGAATGTGGTTCAATCCCTGGAGCTACATGCTGCCCCAGCCCCACCCTCAGGGTGGGCTGAGTCAGGAGAGAGAGAGAGAGAGAGAGAGAGAGAGAGAGAGAGAGAGAGAGAGAGAGAACACGAATCACCACATATTTGTTAAGGAAACAATACAAGAGGAAGAGATAACAATCATATATACATATACACCAAATAAGAGGATATTCAACTACATAAAACAAATATAACAGATATCAAAAACCAATTAAGCACTAATACAGTTGTAATGGAGAAGCTCAAAAGTCACTGTCACAAATAGATCAACTAGCAAAACATTAACAAATAAATATGAGAACTGAACCAAATCTTTGGGCAAATGCATTTAGTAATGCATATAGAGTGTTCCAATCCACAACAGAATACACATTCTTCTCAGCAGTGCACATGATGTTCTCCAAGACAGACCACATACTAGTTCATAGAACATACTTAAGTAAATTCAAAGAAATTGAAATTGTTCCATACATTTTACCAGATCATTTTTCATAAAAAATTGAAAATCAATGATAAACAAAGTAACAAACACTGTAAAAACACAAGAGAGGTAAACAACACCTTCCTGAACAACCAAAGGTTCACATATGAAATTAAAGGGGAAATTAGACAATTTCTACAGTTAAACTATAGTGCCAGTACAACATACTAGACTTCATAAGAAACAGTGAAAGGAGTCATATCACGGAAATTTATAGCAGTGAGTTCTCATATCAGCAAAACTGAGTGAAAGCAAATAACATAATGATGAACCTCCAAATTCTAGAAAAAGAAGAGCAAGTCAAGCCAAAAGTTGCCACAGGCGAGAAAATTATGAAGATCAGAACAGAAATTAATGCAATGGAGGTTAAGAAAACAATCAAAGAATGAAAGAATTGTCTTTTAAAGGTTAAATCAAATTGACAAACACATAAATAATCTTAACTAAAAAGAAAAAAAAAAAGACTCAACTCCATACAATTAAGAATGACAATTATGAAGTCACAGCAGCTCCTTGGAGATCCAGAAGATCGTCAATGCCTAATTTGTGAACTTGTATTCTAATAAGATGAAAAACACAGAGGTGGAACAAATTTCTAGATATATATGAATTACCAAGCTGAATCAAGAAGATATAAATATTCTAAGAAACCAGTAATAGTCAGTGAAATGGAAGATATGATTTAAAAACTGCAAAACCAAAAGCAAAAATAGGTCTTCAAGGGTTCACTGCTGAATTCTACAAGAAATTTGGAGATGCGTTAATGCCACTACTCCTCAAACTCTTTATTTTTGTTTGCTTAATTTTTCATTTAGTAGGGGATTTGCACTCAGGACCTTGTGTTTTCTAAGGAGATGCTGTGCTGCTGAGCAATACACCCAGCCATAATGGTCAATCCATATTTTTTTTCTGGGCACCAGGAATTGAACTCAGGACCTTGTACTTGGCAGGCAGGCATGTGTGCCACTGAGATATCTCTCCCAAACTTTTTAATAAAATTGAAAGAAAAGTAATGCTCCTGTACTCATGCCCAGAGGCAGGCATTACCCTGACACCAAAACCAGAGAAAGATCCAATGCAAAAAGCAAAATACAGACCAATCTCCCTGATAAATACAGACACAAAACCCCTCGATAAACATTGTCTCAGATAATGCAGCAAATCATTAAGAAAAACATACACCATGACCACGCATCATGACCAAGTATGATTCATTATACAGATGCTGGGATGGCTCAACTTACTCAAATCAATAAATATAGTACACAATTTTAACAGAATGAAGTGCAAAATGCTCATGATCATCTCAATAGACACAGAAAAAGCATAAGACAAAGCCCAACACCCATTCATGGTAAAAACAGTGCAGAAAATTTGAATACATGGTCTTCATCTCAATCTGATAAAAGCCATCTAGAACCAAGGAACAATCAACAATATATGACATGGTCAAAAAACTGAAAGCTTTAAAGCTAAATTCAGGAATAAGGTAAAGGACATCCAGTACCAGCACTACTGTTTAATACAGTTCTAGAGATATTACCAGAGCAATTAGACAAGGGAAAGAAATAAAAGGAATAAGAGTAGGAAAGGAAGAAGGTAAATTATTATTTGCAGATGACATGTTCCTCCATAGTGATGATCCCCCAAAACTACACCACAATATTTATAGATTTAGTAACAAAATCCACTAGTGTAACTAAATATAAAGTCAACACTCAAAAATTGCTGATATTCCTATACCAAAATAATGCACTCTGCTACTTTCACAACAGCATCAGAAAAAAATGAAATATATAGGAGTCAGTCTAACAAAGGAAGAAAAGGACCATTACATTGACAACTATAGAAAAGTATCTCTTGTTCATATTAGGAAGAACAAATATAGAAAAATACCCATACTTCCAAAATTGTTATACAGATAAAATGCAATTCTTTTGGAAATAGAAGAGACCCAAACTAGCAAAAAGAAATTCTGGGAAACAAAAGCAAGGCAGGGAACATCATGATCCCTCAGATGAAATTATACTACAAAGCTACTATAATAAAAACAGTGTGGCACCAGCAATTAACAACAACAACAACATCAAAACTAGTTCAGGAAAGTATTACAACCTATTTACAGTTTACACAGTGCTATTCAATTATAAACATTTGGCCTTTTATTATGTTATTTTTATTTTGTATGGATACATTATTACCCAAATTTATTTTTGTTACATTTATTATTTATGTCATTTTAGTGCGTATTTAGAACTCCATTCCTAAATAGTTTCTGTATCCTCAAAAAAAAAAAAAAAAAAACCAGAAAAATACCTGACAATCAATGGATCAGATAAAACAATTAAGAAACAGCATCAAACACACTCAGGCACTTTATCTTTGACATAAAGTTAAAGCACATATACTGGAAGAACGATAGTGTCTTTAATAAACAGAAATGGAAAAACTGGCCTTTCACGTGACAAAGATTAAACCTAGAAACATATTTGTCACCAGGTACTAAGCTAAATCACAATAGATTGAAGATCTAAATATTGAAATAGAAATAAATAAATCTTCTGGAAGATAAAATAGGTAGAACTCTTGAAGACAAAAGTGTAGGCAATAACTTTATGAACAAAATTCCAATCACACAGGAACTATTATAAACAATCAACATGTGAGATTTTCTCCTATTCAAAAGCTTTGCACAAGAAAAGAAACCACCAACAGAGTCAAGATACAGCATACAGTCGGAGAATAATTTTGTCAACTATTCCTTATTCAAAGGAGCAATACCTAGAATACATAAAGAACTAAAAATTAATCAGATCCCCCCTAATTTAAAGATCCAATCCAAAATTGAACATCTGAAATGGATACATGCTTCTCAGATTAAGAATTACAAATGGCAAATAAATACATGAAAAATGTTTATTATCACTGGTCATCCAAGAAATGCAAATTAAAACAACACTTTAATTTGAGCTCACTGCAGAAAGAAAGGCTCTTCCCAAGAAATCACGAATTCTCTTGTGGTGCTGTGATAATAAAGGAGCACTACCCTTGTCAGCTGTTGGTGGAAGTGTAAACTGGCTCAACCACTGTTGAAATCAGTGTAGAAATTCCTCAAAACATGAAAGGTAGAGGTCCACTTAGACCCAGCTATTCCTTTTCTTGTTATCTTCTTAGAAGAATTACAAGAATCCTACCATAGTGATGTATTTATAGCCATGTTTATGGTACCCCAATTTGTAAAAGCTGTTTTCTTGGAAACAGTCAAAATGTGCATCAAAAGATGAACAGAAACAGGATGTGCTTTATTTTTATACAACAAGGTACTACTCTGCCACGAAGAAGTACAAACTTATGATATGTCTAGGTCAATGGGTGCACCCCTCTTAAGTATGACACATAGCACACATGTTTACATATTGCAGTGTTTCTCTGGTGTGAGAAACATTAAGGGTAAATAAGGACCGAATTGTACAATGGAAAATTGTAATGATATGTTTTTATGAGAATGGCAACATGTGAGAGGGACAGAGGATGGAAGAAAAAGGAAAGAAAGAAGAAAATATAAAAGTCTTTGGAAGCAAAGATTTTGTAAATAAAGGGGGGAGTGCTGAAGGAGGGGGAGGACAATGGGGATAAAGAAGAATCAAGATATATTATGTACAGGTACAAATTCTCTGTGATGATTTGGTCATTGTGTACATCTAAAATATACCAATAAAATTAATTTAAAAAAATGAAAACCTAAGTCCATAAAGTAGAGAAGACATGTTAGGAAATTTATGCTGCCATATGAGAAAATAAAAATTATGTGATGAAGCTTAAGAAAGAAGTTGTAAAGAAGAGATAAGGGATGAACAATGACATGTAAAATGCATTAAGATGTGTCATATACGTACATCAATTCCCTATGATGAAAATAATGTGGACGGCAAACACATACTAATAAAAATTAAATTTTAATGAAAGAAGAGGCAGAACCATCCCCAAATATCTCTTGCCAGCCTAGAGATGAGGCAGCTCAAAAGAAGAGCAATTTCCTAGGAGCTCAGGAGTTATCATCCTGTGGGCTGGGGAGATGGTTCAGTGGAATAAGCACTTCCCTGGCAAGCCCAAGGGCCTGAGTTCAATCCCTGCTTCCACAAAAAAAAAAAAAAAAAAAAAAAGAGTTATCATCCTGTGCTTGGGGTGCTTAACTTTTCACCTGGATCATCAAACATTTCTGGGTATAGTAATCAGTTTTTATCACTCTTCTAGATTTCAATTGCTATCTCTTAAAGTAACCTTACCAAACTCCATTCTGTGGAAGAGACCCATGTGCTTAGCTCCACACAGAAGTGCAAGCCCAGCCACTCAACAGGGAGCTGAGCTGGCTTCCACATTCCTAAGGGCACTGGAATTTAACTACACTGCTCAGTGAGATAGAAATAACGAACTTCACTTACTTCCTTAGAGTTAAGAAAAAAAATAAAGCATTGAAATTACCTTCTTCCAGTTTGTCTTCTAACCTGTCCTATGAACTGGTCATCTCCGTAAGGATCTCATTGTTCAGGTTATTCCACAATGTGCTCGAAGTAATGCCCCCAATATCTTTTATAATCCAGTCCTAACTCATCTGTTATCTTTGAAGTGGGGCCTTATTTCACTTTTACAGCCTTTTTCCCTGCCATAAACACTATTCATTCCATTTCTTGTCCCTCTTTCCAAATGAATAACAGGCTCTGCATTCAATCACTAGCCCTGCACTGCATTGAACAAATGAGGAGACTCTTCTCTCTGAAGTGTGACACTGATTGTTCTGCAGCCAAGCAGACTAGTGTAAAGTTACTCAGTGAATCCGGCTCCTCAGTGAGTGTCAGAAGTTGCATTAAAACACAGTGCGGGGCTGGCCAGATAGCTCAGCCGACTAAAGCGCCTGCTTAGGCAGGCACAGGGACTGGGCTCATTTCCGGCATGCTGTGCCAGCCCCGCCCCTGGGATGTTCTGAGACAGTGAATGAGACTGGGCGTGCTGGCACGAGTCTATAATTCCAGCGCTTGTGAGGCTGAAAACAGGAGGATCATTTCAGGTTTGATCTGTGTAGGCAGACCCTGTAGACACTGTGATACACTAAAGAAAAAAAAAAAGTGTTGATTCCTGAGGAATGCTGAAAATTAGGAAGTACTAGGGAATGATGTAAACCTTCATAAGTCTTATTATTTTTGGGTCTTTAGAAATGCTTCAGGAGACCACAAAGCTTGATATACTGTTAACCTCTGAGCATCTAAAAGTGCCAACAAAGCCAAAGTGATTATTATACTTCTTTCAATAGCAGAGACATGCCTGGGATTTGGTAGGAGGGAAGAGAAGAAATTGGTTTGGTATAGGAACAGACCCAGAAGGTGTGGCCCATGTCAAGGCTCTGACGAGGAAGAGGAAAAGGGAGAGCCAAGCTGCTCCTATGAGAAGAGGTTGAGTAGTAGGCAGCGAGGGAGAGCATTCCATCTTCAATGGCAGCATGCCCACTTTAGCTTTTGTTATTTGGGCAGTGGGGAATGTGGAAATAATTTATTTTGAAGGAGTGGAAACAGCACTTAAATATATACTCCGCAGGTAGGTAAGTATGTCCTGTTTATGGGCCATTTAGTACTTGAAAACCTCTGTATTGGAGTTGATCAACTTAGAAATCATTATGTGCCTTAATAAAAGTATCCCACATTATATAAAATAGACTGACCTCAGGCTGCTTTATTTATCAAGTTTTTCAGTGGTTATTGAGAATAAAACCCAATGGTCAAAAATACAGTGTATGCACTTGCCTTTCAGAAAATATTTATACTTGAAAGCATTATCAACAGTTTCTTGTTCACCTAAGAGCTGTTGAAAAATCTTTAGAGTAAAACAGTTTAAGTTTCACAGTTTAAAACTGTGTAGTTCTCTTATATATTTAGCCAGCCACTCTCTCCCCAAAGTAGAAATAACACTGTTTGATATGAAATTAACCAAGTGACTAGAGAGGCATGATTTATGCCTTGTGATGTACGCCTCACTACTGAACAATGAGATTATCATCAGCTTTAGTGTCTTATGTTGATAGAAATAATGCTTATGAAAAAATGTGGTAGAGCACTGGGTGATGATGGCAGGCTCAGATGTTACATATAACAGGAAAACAAGAGTATCAAAGCCGTTTTTACTTGAGGTGGACCATTTGACATTGATGTATGCTGCTTTCTTTATTAACTATCTGCAAGTTAGTTTGATACATATAACCTGAGAGGGATTTCAGGGAAGTTTATAAATATTACCTTGATAAACTCCATGAAATCTCTAGCTGAAAGATAAAATGTCATGTAATATTACTTGTCTAAAAATGAGACCTTTGTAAGCCTTATTCATAATTTTAAATTCTCTTACTTTGAGGAATGTGAGTCAATCAAATATAATGCCTATTGGAACATTATGAGCTCTTTAGGTCTCAAGCTGAGTCACTCACTTTTTTCTTGCCCCTCCCACAACATGTAGTTGCTACACTTGTTTCTGATGATGAGGGGGATGGTGTTATTAGTGGTAGAAGCCCCATAGTAACGTTAATACAATCATCCAGACCTGGATGGCACACACACTTGCTTTCTGGAGTCAGCAAGCAAGGAAGTCAATGGCTACTGACAGGCTCAATGCACAGTATCTAGTAGGGTCTCGGCAGATATGGACACAGACAGAAGCCAGGGTCTGAAGCAGGAAGACAGTAAGAAGAAAAAAAGAAAGCCACAGGGTATGTGGAAAGAAGACAATGTTACAGACTTCTACACAAATCTCTTTAGTAATCTTTTTAGTTTAGTAAAATTTTCTCTGTTTGAGACAGGGTTTCACTATGCATTTCAGGGGAGGTTTATTTTTTGTTTTTGGTGCCGAGGACCGAACCCAGGGCTTCCAGCTTGCTAGTCAAGCATTCTACCACTGAGCCAAATCCCCAGCCCCTTGCTATGCATTTCAGACTGGCTTGGAAATCACTTTGTAGCCCAAGTTCACCTCGAACTCTCAGTGGTCTTCCTGACTCAACCTCCCAAGTGCTGGGATTCTAGGCAATTTATTACATCACATCCAGACTTAATGAATTATTCTTATGTTTGCTTATTATCTCTTACTATTTGGAAGGCAACAGATCCATCACATTATTTACTTTTATGTATAATCTGAAGGAGCTTTCCTTGTTAATCATGATTTATTTCTTTTTTTTTTCAGTACCAGGGATTGAACTCAGAACCCTGCCCTTGCCAGGCAATCACTTATTCTACTGAGCTGTCTCCCTGGCCCCTGATTTATTCTTCTTATGGAATAGAATCACCTAAGATGAAGTGATGAAGTAGTATCCAACTGCATACCCAACTGCACATATTCTAATCTTTTATTGGCAGTATTTGGCCATGCAGGAAGGAATGCTTGTATTCCAGTTGTTTTTTAGATTAATGTCCCAATTAATCTATATTTTTGCAAGGCTAATAATTTAACCTTTGGTGTTTAGTTCCCATATTTAGATTACATTGTGGATTAGGCATATAAGATGCTGTCAGATCAAGAGAAAAAGGGTATTAGTGTCACTTGTGCCAGGGTGCTAGGCACTCTGCACAGGGGCCAACCATCATGGGTAGCATTTAAGGGCTAATGAGGCACCTTTGATGCTAGTACAGCACATGCTTTTGACTATTTTTCACACATTTAATGAAAATGGATTTTGCATATGTTTCTGAATAATTCTTTCTAAATGAACCTTATAGTAATTGAATTACACTTTAACTGCATTAAAAGATCTTACGATTTAAAGAAATTATGTGGTGATTCCTACTGCAAATTGGATAATGGTAACCCAAAAGTTCTCTTTTATGAGCATTGTTATGGGTTGAAATTACTTCGCTCCCAAGATATCTATATAATAATGTCTAATGGCTCTACAAAACATTACATGTATGAAGTAATTTGCTGAAAAGTCTTTGAAGCCATCCTTTCTTCTTTCTTCGCTCTTAAATCTCATGTTGATTCCATCAGCAAATGCAGCTTCCATCTTTCTCAGCCCTGAATCTGCTTCTTATTCCCTAAGACCAAGGGATCATGATCGCTACCACCTTCTCCCCTCCAGTAGCCCACAGATGCACCTCATCCACTTACCATGCTTCATAGGCTGTTTTAATCAGAGTTCACATCAGCGATTCTACTGGTCATCACTTAATGGCTTCGCATGACATTTTGAGTCAAATCAAAAGTCATTACTATTGTCTGCAAGGACTTTCCTGTCCCGACCCAGTCTGCATTCCTCTCTACCTTTCTGTCCCTTGTAATTATTCTCAATTTCTTGTTATTACTCAAGCACACTCAGCATGCTTCCACCCAGCACCTTTGCACCTGGCAGTTCCCCATGTATTTGCGTGGCTCACATCTCTGATTTCATTTAGCTCTCTAATCAAATATCACCTCTTCAGAAAGACCACTGCAAATCATTCTATCTAAACATTATATTGGTCACTCTTCCTCCTGCTTTTTTTTTTTTCCTCATAGCACTTACATTTGAGGTTAAATTGTGCTTACTTTCTGTCTTTCTAAATAGATCTCATTGAAGACAGAAGCTCTGCCTCTTGTTTTCTATGATAACTAAAGCATCAAATGCTGGAATATACTACAGATTCAATTCATATTTGGTAGGTGAATATTTACATATATCCATATAATAGATCCATATAATAGATACATAGATAGAGAGAGGGAAATTCATATTAAGTCAGATCTCAAATTGAAACTTCAAAAACAAGACCAGGTGTTAAAATTCCTCAGTCTTTAATGATCATACAGAGAGTACATTTAGTAAGCAGAACAGTGGGGAAATGCTCCTATGACAAGGCACAGAGCACCATGGCAGAAAACAATGGAGACTTTAGGCAAGGATAGAAAGGAGTGTACTGTTTATATTTTCCCAACATAAGGACTCAATGAATCTTAGTGACTTCTCCCTGAATGCATTGTTTCTCGTAAAGACTAGAAAATCCTTATGTTTCAGTTCTGTTTAAATATGGGCTTTCTGCCATGTCCAAAGATGTCCAGATCAGTTCTGTGCTGGCTGACAGAAGCAAGGCCTTTGACGTGAGGGCCCTTGGAAGATGATCTGCCTCTGTTTCCCTGTAGCTGGAAGGTGGGGACCACCAGCAGTGGTACTCCAGCTGCTCTGAAGGCCCTGATCCTGCTCAGGGAGGAGCACTGATCTCTAAGTGCTGAATGCCCAATCGCTTAGTGCTTTATGGACCATGGACTATTGCACTCAGAGGCAAGGAGGCAGGCGGAGCTGCCTGCAAAGCGCGGATGGAATGTGCTCCCCGCAGCTCTGCCTATACAGTGGCCAGACAGCACTGCATTCTGCCCTACCTGCAGCTGCTGAATAGCTTCCAAGGGAGAAAAGAGCAGTTGTTTAACGTGAACAGCAGAATAAAATTGTACAAAGCCAGAATCACTCCCTAAGTTAAAAGTACACTGTGTTACAGACCAGTATTTCTTATGGAAGAATCATTTAAAAAGACCATTTCAAAATTATTTTTAATCATGTTGCCTTTCTGCCAAACTGTAGTTATTAATAATGCTGTAAATCTTCCAAATAAATTTTGACAAGATTATTTTCTTGTAAGAACAGAAATGCTTCTGCTAATGACTGAATAGAACTTTAAGAAGAACTTCATAGGGAGTTTGTACTAAGAATCCAGGTGAAGTTTTCAACTTAAAAATTCCACAATTGATTATAATTTTGTAATTACTAAGCAGCTCCTATATTGTGCCTATACTATTCATTTTTATTACTATATATTTTGATGAATATTCATATTCTTGTAATGAGGTTGTGCTGAGACTTAACTATAAATGTTCATGAGGCCTGAATCACTTTCCATTTAATCTTGAGAAAATTAAAAATGTACTCTTAAAAATAGATGGAAGATAAATGTCTGTTATCATCCTGGGTCCAATGACCCATTGACCTACTTGTCATGTTTGGATACAGAACTGTCTAATGTTGCAATTATAGCTTCCACTTGAATTATGATTTGTTTATAATATCTGTAGATATTATTAGACTTTATCTCATAACAGCTTTGGAATTGTTATCCTTCATCCGCAAAGGAAGATACTGAGGCTCAGAGAGTTTAAGTAATTAGGCCCTAGATATTAAATTAGTGGTAGGACTGGGACTAGCTTTCAGATCATCTGACCAATCTCCTCTCTGCTCCTTCTACTGTCTTGCCTTTGTCCAGTATGCCACCAAGTCAGTCATTCCAGCTCTTCTGCAGGTGCAAAGGGCCTAATCTGGGGCCATGCTGTCACAGGTCAATCACAAATTTGATCTTAGAACTCATTTGAAAATGACCTTAAATTTCAGTATAAGAGCATTTAGAAATTAAATTGTTCAAGAAACAATAACATTAAGAGTAGTTTTTAAAATTCATATATATATATATGATAAATTATAATAGCTGAATACATATGTGTAAGGAATATGTATGGACATATAAGTACATCCAAAATTGTCAATGAATGGGAGTGTTACTTAAGGGCAGAGCTGTAAGATTCCTCTCAGTATCTATGCAGAGCAAAAGAGATTTTAGTTGCAAGAAGAGATTGAGTTGACTTAAGGAAGTACATTCATATTTTATGTATGATTCTGTATTTATCAGTGATAAATTTTTCCCTAAATCATCTAGAATTGTTGGTAAAATATGCAGCCTGTGGGTTGGACAAGCCTGGATTTCCCGGGCTGCACTGAGCAAAGAGGAATTATCTGGTGCTATATGTAAAACATGTAGTATAGTTAGTTGAAATAAGTAATAAATTTCCCTCTGTGTTAATTTTTTTTCATTTTTATGAATTTGGTACAGGGTCTCACTACACAGCTCAGACTCATGGTGATCCTCCTGTTTTCAGCCTCCCTAGCACTGGGATTGTACGCATGCGCCACCATGCCCAGGCTCCGACGCTGTCTCAGCGCATCCCACGGGCGGTGCCAGCATGGCAGCGGGATTGAACTCTGGTCTCTGCGCTTGTTAAAGCAGGTGCTTAGTCCACTGAGTTATCTCACCAACCTTGTTTAAATATGTTTATTACCAAGTGGGTATGTTGAACAGAGGGGCCACAGGTTGGACTGCATGGGTGACAGTCAGTGACCACAGGTGACTACTGAGCCCTACGCTTGTGCTTGACCTAAAGTGAGAGCTGCTGTGAATTGAAGATTGTAAAAGTTTCATACAAAAGAATAAAAATGTTTCAATAATTTTATATTGACCATGTATTAAAAACATTTTAGGTATTGTGCTAAGTAGTAGATAGTAGCATTAATTTCAGTTTTTAAAATCTGTTAAAACGTAGTTCCTAGGCAACTTATCACGCAGTTATAGGATATTCCTATGGGATGATGCTGAGGGGCAGGTAGCAAAAATGCTGAAGGTGTACTTTGTCCTTAAGAGCAGAGAAATAAGGCTTATTACATATGTTAATCAGCAGCAGGACATGTGTTTAAATGACAAATGACTGGAAAAAGAAAATGCTATCTCTGGAGAAGATCAAAGAAGGACTCAGTGTGGTCCTCAGTCTTCAGGAAAAGTGTGATGTTAAGGGCAAATGGGAGAGGATAGCACTGCCTTCAGTACCCAGCCAAGAAAAAGAAAAGATTAAAAACATAAGAAAAGAACAATAAGAAACGTGACTTTGTATGATGATGTGAAGGACAATGACGGGTAAGTAATGGCTTTTTTCCCTCTAATGTTCCATTCAAATCTCTATTAATCAAATGCTTGCAAGTAAAATACGTGACATTTTAGAAAGCCGTGTACTCCCTCTTCTTCATTCCTTAAAAGAAATAATGTTTATTCATCAGAAGTCCTCTCAGCTGATTTTTCTCCTTCAAATTCATTTTACCCCTTTATTTTTAAAACCACCTAATCCAAAACAGCTTTACAAATCTTTAGGAGCTCTTAATGTTGTCTAGCTCATTGCTCTACGCATTTCTCAAAATTTCTGCACATAGAAAGATAACCTAAGGACACAAAACTTAGCACATGTAAATTAATCACTGATTCTGGCTTTGGTTATAAAATCTTTAAGAAAAACACATCAATTTCTAACCTGAAATTAAAAAAGACATACCCAGAAGCGGTGTAGCTGATAATCTGACTTGTTTCAATGAGAACATGTGCTAAACCATGTGTCAAAGACAGCACCAGAAACACAATTCATAAGGCATGATTTTATTTTTTTCAATTTGGAATCAAAATGGTAGCGAAATGGTATGTTTTGTTCTACTCTGAGAAAGTTGTCTAATTTATATGAAACACCAAAATAACGAAGTTGTTTCTGGGTTATTGGTCTCTTAATCTTGTATATTAATTCCGGTAACACACCACTACCAGCATCTTCTATTTAATTATTTTTATTTATGTACCATTAAGCCCCATTTTCATTACTTTCACAGTACAAAAAAAGGACAAACCCTGGGTATTTGGACAGTGCCACCACCTCATTTACAATCCTCAGAAGACCCTTTTCTTGGAGGAGAATACAAATGACAGTCCTTGACATTTTTTAAAAGCAGTTTTTATTTCTTTAATTAGGAGTTTCAGGCAAGGCCCTTCTGCCTGAACCCTGAACATTTCTAGACACTTCTTCCTCACTTCCCAGCCGAATCCTCCTAAATTTGTGTTGAACACATTCTTGATTTGCAAGAAAGCCGCTTTCAGGCCCTTTCATATTCTGCCATAATCCCTTGGTAATTACAAAGTCTCTCTCTGCAACAATAGGCAAATCCAGGAGGAATTCTGTAGCTGTGCCTCACACATAAATTTGTACTTGGACATTTTAGCTGAATTTGCCTCCCAGGAGCCCCCAACTTAGAAAGCATCCCTGTTAGAAATGCCAAAACAGAGGAGCTCAAAGGTTATGAAGAAAATAACTTCCTGTCAGTGGAAAACACTGCTTAAATAAAGTAGGACAAACCAACTTTCAACAAAATAACTTATTTAATAGTGCACAAATTCTTACTATAAAAGGTTCAGTATTATGGACAGTAAATTCCAAATTCCTTTACATTTCCCTATGACAGATTCTCTTTTAAATGAGTTTTAAACCACCAGAGTTTGTACTGCTCTTTCTTGACGTTATTGTAATTATTTACACAATTTTTTTATTTCCTCATTTTTCTTTTTAGTTATTGATATAAAAACTATACTATAAACACAAAAGTTTCTCAAACTAAAGAACATTAAACTAATATACCTCTAAATTCTCTGGCTATTAGCAATTTACCTTGTTACAAAGAAAACATCATTAATTAATCATAATTATGGATTTTAGTTTCCTAGAATTTTCTTTCCTTTTATTGTCACAAATCATAATAAAACACTTCTCAATACATTAGGCCAACATTTTGTAAAATATTTAAATCTTCATGAACTAAAATAATATCAAATATTCCTGTGTACCTTTTTCAAGAAGCACACATATGTAGCACTTACTGTAAGATGAAAATCAATGATTATAACTAAAAATCAATGATCAAGATATAATATATAGGTAGTGAAAAATGTATGGATTTTGCTCTTCTACATTAAGGTAAATTTAAACTGTCTTAGTCATATAGGAGAATTGCCTAATGGTTCGATCCCTGGCATCACATACTGTGCCGGCCCTGCCCCCTAGCACACTGAGCTGGCCATGGAGTCTGGGTGTGGTGTTGCATGCCTGTAATCCCAGTGCTGGAGAGGTTCAAAATAGAAGGATCACTGTGAGTCTGAGCTGCATGGTGAGACCTTGTACTGAATACGTTGAGAGAGACAGAGACAGAGACAGAGACAGACAGAGAGACAAAGAGACAGACAGACAGAAAGACAGGTACAGAGACAGAGACAGAGACAGAGACAAAGAGACAGAGAAAATTATCTAAATCAAGGAAGGAATGGGGAACTAAGAAAAGCTAAGAAAGCTATTTCATTTTTTGGGACCTATGTATGTTTTAATTTTTTCCCAATTAAATAGCTTTTTGAGAACTGATAACAAAATTGTACTGCTCAAAGGATAGCAGAAATGTAGTTAGGAATAAGCATTATCAAAGGGCCTCTAAACTATTTTGCTTCTGCCTCATTGCAGGATGAAGTAAAATTATTATTTTTCAGACTGATAATACTTTGAGACATAAATGAAATTCATCTTATGGTCTCAAGAACTTTTAATAGGTAAAGAAATTACAAGGAAACTGCAGAATGCATACTGCAAATCCTAGGCTGATGGTGCTTTGGAATTTCTCCAGATTGTAGAGTCTAAGATTAACGATGACCTAAAGTAAGCTCTACATGGAGAGAGAGTCCCTGCAGCATCTGGAGTGGCTGTGTCCACTTTCACCAATTAAGATGATGTGGAAGAAGTGATGTACAAAAACCTCAAGCAAGTGTAAAGCCAGAGAAAGAATTAAACATCATGTCTAAGCTTTGAGTAATGAAATGTAAAGCAGTGAAGAAAAACAATTTTCCAAAAGCATTTCTATACTTGACCCAATGGGTTTTTCAGCAAACCATTCAAGAAGGGGAAAATGTAGAAAAATATTTTCCATTGGCAAGCACTTGTTAAATCTCCTAAAGCAAGTTTTTGCTTCACCCCGTGGTTCCAGTGCTCAGCTCAACCCTATAAATCGGTTAAGGTAGGGGAAAAATTAGTTCCTTAGGTCCTTGTAAACATTTCACTTCTATTTTGGGGAAAAAAGAGATTATTTTCAAAAGCTGCAGGTGTGAGGAAACTAATATTGAAAGTCTCCTGTGAACTTCTTTACACCTTACTTACCACGAGAGTGCCCTTGGACTAAAACAAATTGGAATGAGAAGCACAAACTTTTTAGCTTCAGATACTGAAAAGCTTATTATAGCTGAAAATGAGTAAAATATTACAGGCAACAGGACTATTAGAATGGAGAAAAGATCTTCCTTGTGCACAAATGTGGAAGTATGTGCTTCTCAGCCCTCTGCACAGGCTCCTCTGTAGCCTTCAATCCAAAGTTCAATCCTGGTTTTCATTTTAATTACCAGTTAGAGAATAATAACAGCCTTTATTTGTGAGAAAAAAATTCTTAAAATAATGCAAAGGAGATGCTATTCTATATTTTCATCCATGATGTAAGGATCACTATCCCTCCAGAAATCCTGCTGAACGTTCAGTCTATGCATTCAACATTATTCTTGCAGTTAAGTCTCTCAGCATTGGTATTGGGAGATACTTTTAGCTTATTCTCAGGACAAAACATACCTTGTGCAAGCTTTTATTGAGATTTGTGTGCTACTGGATTTCTTTTCTTTTTTTTTAGATACTTTCAAGGGTAAAAGGGAATTGTAATCTAAATGCATATGTGGATTAGGGTATTTGGACAGGCTAGGCTCCTGGCTGAAAGACCTCAGGAGTCCTTTTCTAACTCCTATGCAGAAGTAACTTTGAATCCATAGGGGTAATTTCTAGGTTTCAAAAGGAAATGAGTCCCTTTGACAAATTTCCTAAATATGCACAGAGAGGTGCACACACACACACACACACACACACACACACTCATACACATTGTCTGACAAACAAACACTTGAATAAAGATAAAAGGAGATAAGATCATTTACTGCTTGGGCTTGTCCAGCCATTTGATAGATATTAACAAAAATAGCAGTCATCCTTAAGATTATAGCATCATGCTTTTTCACATTTTTGCAAATATTTCTTTCATCTTACCCATTGGTTCATACACAGTTGGAGATTATTGTCACCCTAAATGCATTTTAATAACAAGAATACAGATTTCTTTAGTCTTCTTTATAAGCTTATTGCAATTATGGTGTCTTTATAAAACTTATTTTCAGTAATCCTTTCTTTTATTTTATTCTTTTTTTGTTCTTTTGCCTTTAAATTATTTTAAACATAAATCCAACCCTCTGTGAGTGAGAAGAATACTGCGGTTTTCTCCTAGGCATGTTACTAAGAATAAAATATGTTAAATGTGAGAGGAAATACCAAATATTTCATATTTCAATAGGAAGCAAAGGCTTAAAGGGACTGTATGATAGTCTTTGCTATTCTCTGTCACCTGTAATATTTACTGAAAACCAGAAGGAATATGGTATAACAAACATAATCCCACATATCACTCCTTATAGACTTTATAAATACTGTCTAAAAATTTGCTCAATGGCTCACTTCCACAAATCACTGTCAAAGGTGATAAAGACAGCTCTACCGTTACCTTTGGTATAATGACGTCTCATAAGGCTGAATGTGTTTAATCATTTGGCTGTTGTCCTAACAACCCAGTAAAAGACATTAGCTGTATAAAAGTTTGAATTTTCATATTGTTTCCCAAGAATATGCTTAACATTTATTCATGTCATTGCTAGATTTACTCCCAGGAAAGGCAGAGGTAGGGGACAGGCTTGGGGATCTCAAGGGAATAGCACAATTTAGAAGAATGAAGCAGTGTCAAAGATCAGAGGAAGGGACTTTTGTTCCCACGTTTCAGACAAGTGGAGCTTCAAGTGGATTTCAAGAACCAAGGGGCTGAAAACAGATAGGAGAGTCGCTCGAAACAGAAGATTGAAAGATCACTAAGCAAGTCTTTAGGAGACGTAGGCCTATGGTGAATTGTCTCCATATTTCTGGTTCCTGGAGAATTTGATCCATTTAAAGGTGTTAAGTGGATGGTTGAAAAAACAATGGTAAGAAAAATATTGATTTCAGTTTAATAATGGAAGGAGCAGCATGTGGGAAGAAAATATACAAATAAAACATCGTGATGCCCTGAGACTGGTGTTACTAGATATGATGTGGATGAACAGAAGAGGAGTCAAAGCTGTGCCAAGACCTCTATCATAGTTTCTTATTGTAATAGCAAAAAATTTAGAGGCTTAAACTAACATTTACTATTTTATAGTTCTTTTGGCATTAGAAATCACAAAAGGAGGGCAGGCCAAATATCTCAGCAGATTAAAGCGCCTGCAAGCAGGCGCAGGGGCTGGGGTTAGATCCCCAGGCCTGCCGTGCTGGTCACGCCCCCGGGGCAGGGTCAGACACAATTGAAACTGGGCATGGTAGCACATGCCTGTAATCGCAGCTCTTGGAAGGCTGTAAACAGGCGGATCACTACAAGTCCGATCTAGTAGTGAGACCCTGAACATCCTGTAGACCCTTTCTCTCTCTGTATATAGAAATATATATCAAAAGAAATCACAAATGTGCCTCATTGTACTTAAACCAAAGTGTTGACAGGAAGACACTCTTTCCTGAGATTCTAGGGGAGAATGAATTTCCAGCTCTTCTTCATCTTCTAGGTGGTATCTGCCTTACAGCTCCTTGACTTCTTTCTGCCATTGAAGCCAGCCTTAACTGACCTAGTCTTCATGATGTCACACCCTTCTGAATCAATCTGACTTTTCCACCATCCTCTTTCTCTTAGAAGAACCTCATGACTACACTGGGCCCAAGAAGGTACTCAACAGTGTTCCTCCTCTCTTGAGATTCCTAAGTGAATCAAAGCTGTAAAGTCCCTCTCCATCCACCTATGACCATGTATTCATAAGTGTTGAGGAGAGGAATGTGGACATAGTTCCAGACTGGGTGGCAGTGCTGTGTGTACTACAGAGGCAGCGGACACTAAGGTGAGCTGAGGTTTCCCATGAGGTAGTGGAGGAATCCTGCGTAGGAGATTCTGATTCTTACAATTCATAATCTTAATTCATAAGTAGGAGATTCTGATTCTTACAATTCATACATTGGGAGGTGGAAGGGAGGATAGATTCCAGGCAGAGAGAGCCAATTACAAAAGAACCAAAGCCTCTGAATCACAGGTTGCTTGCTAACTATGCACACTGCCAACTGGTCAGACATTTCTAGTCGTGTTTATTATCAACAACTGCTACTCTCCTGGAAACACAGGCTATATCATGTGTCTGTGCCCTATCAAGTACAAAGATTATGTTAGATCTATTCAGAAATCTTCATTTTTTTCTCTCTTAGAAATGAATACAATATTTCATTCGTGTAGATTTCAGTGTTTTCATTACAATCATTGAACACTTCAATAAATATAAACATAATTTATTTGCCCTCAAAGCAACAAGGATTTCCATTATTTAATCCAACCCATTCATAAACATTATTTAGAAAATAGTCATCTGCCATGGTACACTTTGAGTCCTAAGTCTTTCATCAGAGCATAATCGAAGTAGGGAGTTATTGGATGCAACCAAATTTTATTTACTTTTTACTGCTAAGGTCCAAATTTTCCAGTCCTAATGAAGTTATGTGAAAGTGAATTGAAAGCAGAATTAATGGGGAAGACAGAACTTAAGATGCAGCAACCTCAGGGCCTTCAGGCTTTCTCATCAGATTCTTCTTTTATCTGGCCTAGGATTGGGGCATTGCTGTCTACTTTCACAAAACAGTAGGCTGGATGAATGCCCAGGACTTTACTAAAATGGAAACAGCATGGAAAATGGAGAGTGGACGCAAATCCCTTCAGTGCCTAATCCATAGCTAGCTAACCATCAAGCTTTAGTCCCAAACTGATTTAAGAAGTTCAGCTGATTTCATGTTTGGCTCTACCCATTTTTTCAGGGGTATTGTATAGGAAGTCTGTACCTGAGAATTATGCATAGATCTGTTGTTGTCATTTAGCAGTCTTAGGCAAAGCTCGATAGTTGCAATGCTCCCCTGAGAAGGGTAATGCTTTGTAGGAGACACTTAAACCTGCCTATTCTGAAAAATCCCTCAGGTATGCCAAAAATTTAACTGAACAGCAAGGATAATCTGACTAACTCTGAAGGAGTTACCATGACACAAGGAATTTAATGTAGTATTCAAATATTTCCTCTTAAATGTTGCTTTACATGGATAAAGGTTTTATTTTTTACTGCGGAAGAAATCTATTTGATACACCTCATTTAGGAAAAGCTTCATTTTCCTATGAAATATTTGTGTTTCTTTTGTGTTATTCCCCCAAACCTGTCCCTATACTCTTGTGCTATTTCTTTGGGTCCTTCCTCAGTGACCTAACCTAATTTCCAAGGATAGTTGCATTCCCATTTGGTTTTCAGATTTCATATTGCCCTGATTTTTGCAGTTTACAGTTTTCTATTGTTTTGTCTTTTCCATACATTGGGACTGTTGGCAATAGCAGAAGTTTTCATTGAAAAGTGAAAATTACATAAAATGTATTTAACAAGTCACCCAGAAAATATTGTAAAATGTATAATTGTTTATATCTCAGCATTTACAGCAGTGTCCACAAGTATTCGAGGACAACCTTGGGCATTTAACCAACAACCACTGCTGAGCTAGTGCCAGTCCCATGTTCACATTCCTGCGATAGAGCCTGGAGTATAAGTTTGATATGTAAGCGTGAGAGGAGAAATTTAAAATGTGAGTATTACATGGTTCCTGCCATAGAGAAGGAAGTTTGCAGTGGACACAGACATGTAAAGAATTATGGTGCAATCTAATTTGTTTGTTCATTCAAACAAATGTATGAACTAACCCCTTTTGGAACATAGATAAAGCAGAAATTCATTCAGCCTAACGAGTTCTTGGAAACATCAAAGAAGAGGGCATATTCTGCATGGCCCTTGAAAGAAGAGTAAAACTTCATCGGAGCCCTGAGCACACTGAAGGATGGAAGAGAGGGAATGCACAGAATAAAAGGAAGGATCAACCTGAACAGAAGTCTGCTGGAGCTCATGACAGGGTCTTTGGCGTGTGGTAATGTCCAAAGGTGTTTTTAATGAGCCATTGTGTAAATCAGAGCATTCTTAAAGAACTGTCATCAATTGTAATAGTCTTCCAGGCCTCAGATGTAGGTACTGAGGTGTAAGTCAAGCATATATTTGCTGATTGTGTGGCACTTACATGAGTTACTAGCTCAGATTACTCTGCCATGCTAACAGCCCTGGGTATGCAAAAGAGGATCCTTTAACATAATCTTCCTTGCTTTTACTCTTTTGAGAAGCAGCAGAAGGGGAAATACAAAGGAATTACAATGCTAATATTCCTTAACTTAGCACATGTAGCTTCTTCACTACTAACTGGCAGAGGAAGTAAAAAGAATTGAAAATAGGTTGTGTAGCCAGATGCTAATAATTAGCTAAAGCAGTAGGGGGATGACCATTAATACTGATAGCTCAACTTCATCAGATTAAGAAAGACCTAGCAGATTAATAGAGTGCACTTTTGGGTGTGTAGGGTGAATCATGGAGTTGTAGCTGTGGGTCACATACGTGGTCCCTCACCTGTTCCTCTCTGGCCCTGTCCCCCTGCTCTGCTCCCCACCACCATGAGCTGAGCAGCTTGACTTTCCCATGCCCTTGCCTTTTCTGGACCAGCTGACTCTGGACTGAATGCCCCAATCCAGGAGCTTAATTCAACCTTTCATGCTTTAAATTGTGAGTGCACCTAAGAGGGCAGGGAATGAGCTAGAGCTGCAGGGGAGGAGAGCCTAGGAAGATGGAGACTCCAGGAATGGGGAGTATCAGCTGAGCAAAACTGCTCTTCTGGGGTGGAGTCAGTCCAGGATTGAGGAACTGTTGGCTGCAACTGGCAAGTACGTAAAGGGGGGGTCACGTTTGCCCCTTGAAACTTATGTTTTACCACCCTGTGCCCTGAATACAGGAAATACAGTCAAGTGTTCACTGTTTTCCCTTCTAAGTTTTAGTGTTGCTTTGTTGCCATTCTTTTCTGTCCCCCTATTGCTTCCTTTTGGATTAGGAATGTTTGCACTGTACCATTGTAGCTGGAGATCGTGCAATTATCTTATTTTATTTATTTATTTTTTATGTATTTGGTACAGGGTCTCACTATGCAGCTCAGACCCATAGGGATCCTCCTGTTTCAGCTTCCCCAACACTAGGATTATAGGCACACACCACCATGCCTGGTCTTGGTGGCCCGCTCAGCACACCTAGGAGGTGGGGCTGGCACTACAAGCAGAACTGGGGATCAAACTCCAGTTCCTGTTCTTGCCTAAGTAGGCACTTAGACCACTGAGCTATCTCGCAGGCCCTGTGCAATTATTATTATTATTATTATTATTATTATTATTATTACTGAAGTTTATAGTAAAATTTTGGCAATAAAAATTTTAAGTCTAAAGCTATTAAAATATTAGCAAGGGCATTATTGCATTTTGGTTGAATTCTTTTTTTTGTTTTTTGTTTTTTGTTTTTGTAGTAATGGGGATTGAACTCAGGACCTTGAGCTTGCAAGGCAGGCACTTATTCTACTGAGCTGTCTCCCTGGCAAAATGTTTTAATTATTTATTTATGTATTTATTTGATACAGGGTCTTACTATGTAGCTCAGACTCATAGTGATCCTCCTGTCTCAGCCTTCCCAGCCCTGGGATTACAGGTGCATGCCACCACATCCAGTTCTGGGGCTGGCATGGCATGCAGTACCAGGCCTCGAACCTGTGTCCTTATGCTTGCCAGGCAGGTGCTTAGACCACCAAACTATCTTCGCAGCCCATCGGTTGCATTCCTGATAGATTATTTTAGGCAAATTACAAAGCAGTTAGCATCTCTATTTAGGATGAGTATAGTTTCAGATGTGCTTGGATGTAACATTCCAAAGGTTAGCTTGTGACTGGTAGCGTTAATGTGTCATATTCACTGCATTGTATTAAGAAATGCATCACATTTAATAAAGCCCATTTTGGGGTGAGTCTGGGTGGGTGGTGGAGGTGTGCCCTCGGGCACTTGCATGTGGTAGCTCCCGGTTCCCTCTCTGGCCCTGCTGTCCTGCTCTGCTCCCATCTTCACTAAGTTGGTGTCACTGCTCTGCTTATTCTTTCACTGCTATGTTCCTTCCTTAAATAAAATGATATGGGTAGAATCTCCACAAATTAGGAGCTAAATTAAACCTGTTGAATTTTAAGTTGTGTTTGTTGTCATGTCCAGCAGAGAGAAATCCAATATCACCGCGTAGAGTATTTTATGTTGTAAAGACCACAAAGAAAATTCCCGTGGAAACAGATTATGAACAATAATCCTGGTGGCTAGACTGGAAAACAAAAAGCGATAGAGAAAAGGGAGTCACAGGGGATCCTGAGCAAGAGGCAGAGCTTGGGCAGGTCAGAACTTTGTGGAGATTCTACCCATATCATTTTATCCCAGCAAGGAACAGAGCAGTGGAAGTGTAATTGGAGAGAACTTAGAGAAGAAGTTGAAAGCATAGGTCTAAAGGGGGAAGATGATTTGAAATAGTTAAAATAGGAGTTTGAATGGCTTTGTGTTTCCAAATAAAAAATCACTCTGCCTCATGGAGGCCTGGAGAGTGAAATGTTGATGTATGTTAAAAGCTGGTGGATGCTGGAACAAGAGTCTACTGTACTTGTTCAACTCTGAGGAGACAGTGGTGTTGACAGTGGAGGTCAAGAGAAATGAATAGACTTGAGAGAAGTTTAGAAGATGAAATAGAAATTGTAAATGCAAGACAAACAACATTCCGATACAGTTCACAGGATTCTAAAGCTTGGTTTCTTTACATTTGTCTGTTTCTTAACTATGTTTAACTCCTCAGTGTCAAAGTAGTGAGGCCACAGGACTTGTACAATAATCTGTGTTACGCATTCTCAGTGACAGAAAAAGTCGCTAGTGTGGAACAATTTAACAGAACAATTTATGTTTGTGTGAAATGCTTTTCAATCTCTGCCACACAAATTCACTTTTAAATGTTTGTTTAAACCGGTACATGTTTACAACAGATTAAGAATTCATTCTCTATTTTTTTAGATTAGTAGTTCAGCATACACTTATGTTCCAGTTAATATACTAATCTGAACAAAGTAACTAGTGTTGGAATTGTATCTTTATAGGCATTTCATACCGCATGGGAAGTTCTTCTCTGTAGGATTCTAGGTTTTATTTTTAAATGTAAAATTTTGTCAATTGTTACACGTTCATTTCGAATTTCTCACTTGCCTGTTTTTAAATTATAGTAGATTGAAATGTTGAGAATGCGTTACATTTTAGAGGTTAATATTGACTGAAATCCTCTAAAATATGATGACATGGGAAAAAGACTGACCCAGAAGTAAGTCTCTGTATATGCCTGTAGACACAAGGCTACAACTTTGGAACTAGAGGAGACATTTTTATCTAGCAAATATCGTAGTATCTTAGAATACAATCAAATCGCTTGAACTACTGCTATTCTGGTGTGTGTGGTGTTCATTCTAATTTGCTGTGTTCTTGGAGAGAAGGAATCTGAAGCCTTGGGGGAAAAGAAAACATACAAATGCTATTAGAGTACACATTTTTGAGCAGCGGGAAGTCAGTAGTAAGTGTCAGAGATGGATCAGGATTGTGTTCTATATATAAACAATTGCCACCAGGTGTGCCCTGGTACGAGGTCATCCATGCACCCAAGCAGTAATTTGAGCAATTTACAATCCCAGGCAGCCTAGAGAGAGAATAAATTATTGAAAAGTTTAACTTCGAATGTAAAATGTATCTTCATGGTAAATTTCTCAAAGAAACAGATTTTGTCCTCTCAAAATTTGATTTGTTTGTTGAATCAAATTTTTTTAAATAATTTATTGACAAACACACAAACATGTTTTAGTATACTGTTTGTTTTCAAGAGTAAATGACCCAGAAGTGGAGAATGGCCACACGTATATGTTTGGTGTTTTCTTCCTAGAATAATCAACAGAGAAGAAAAGAACTATTACTAAAATAATGTTTAGGTTACCTTATTTTTTTCTATTATTTTTTTCTTCTCTACAACCAAAGCCAACCCAGTATTAAACTGTTTTCCTGACTAAATAACATTTGTATTACCATATAGGTGATTTAAATAACATAGTCTCTATTATTTAAAAATAGTTAAAATTTATTCTAGATTATAGATAGTCAGATTAAGCCATTATTACCTTGGAAATTAATTTACTTAAATAGAACTTTCTTCACATCAGAGAAATTGTTCAAGGATGAGTCTTGCTGTTCACTGTCATGTATGTTCTTTTTCTTTTAAATTAGATCTTCAGAATTATCGAATACATGGCTGTGTTTACACATCTTCCTTGAAAACGTGGCCGTAAAACAAAATTAAGTTTAGTTATACAAGAGCTCCTCAGTTTGCATTTCTAAAAACAAATGGGCTTCCCTTGCATTGTCTCATTCCCATGGGCTAAGGTGAAGATGTTTTTATGGTAGTTTCAACATCTATCTTGAGCCCAGAGAGGAAAGCTTTCTGGCCCTCATTGATTCTCCGTTGTTCCATGAAAGAACATTAAAGTCTTATTTTCTTTAATCCTTTATTTATTTGGCACAGAGTCTCACTGCACAGCTCAGACTTGTAGTAATCCTCCTGTCTCAAGCCTCCCTGGTGTGTTATCATGCCCATTTTCGGTGGCTTGCACAGTGCACCTGGGGTTGGCGTGGCACATGGGAATCAAACCTGGGACCTTGTGTTTGCCACAAAGGCTCTTAGACCATTGAGCTATCTCCCTAACCTTTCTCCTATTTTTTTATTTTTATTTATTTATTTATTTATTTATTTTTGTTGTGTGTTTGTGTATTTTAGGGAAAGTACTACAGGGTATTCAGGTTCTCACTACTAGATCGGACTTGTAGTGATCCACCTGCTTACAGTCTCCCAAGAACTGGGATTATGGGCGCGCACCACCACACCCAGTCTTAATTGCCACCTCAGTGTGCCCCAAGGGGCAGGGCCTGCACGGCAGGCCTGGGGATCAGACCCAAGCCCCTGTGCCTGCTTGCAGATGCTTTAATCCGCTGAACTATTTGGATGGCCCTCTCCTAACTTTTTTTAAACCACCTTATTCTGGTACCCATTTATTCTGTATTATAATATTATATCTTTGTGTCATCACCAGCTAAATCTGATGACCCCTGACTTCAAAAATTTCATTCTTTATTTTGCTTGGGAATGGCTATTGATCAGGAAATTATTTGGATTAAGAATTAAGTTTAAGACACATGACGTATTGAATTTGTTTCATATTTTAGGGTTTCTTGCATATCAAATGACAATTGTGAGCGATAGCTTTAAAACTGAAGTGCACTCCTGGTGAGCTCTGTTTTGGGAGAACATGGAGACTTTAGAAGGACCTGTGCTCTTCTGTGTGACTGAATAGATCCCTATTATGTGATGGAAATGGAGTTTCCCAAGACAGTGTTGGGTGCATTCTGCCCGCCAGAGTCGGATTGGATAGGTAGAAAATCTGCTATAGTCTTCTAGTCCCCAGCAGACCAAGACTGAACATTGGAACTAAGCTGGGCCAGGACAAAGTTGAACAAGAGCAGAGACACTCATGATATAAAGCTTATAAAGTATCTTCACATTTCAAAATGTTCCAGTGCAAATCCTATGTTTTAGAAATAAAATTATGATATAAATAATAAAATCTAACTATATTCACTTGCTTTTAAGGTTGCAACTCAGTAAGGGCAAACTCCACTGTATTTCTTTTTCAGCGCTGACCACAGGACTTAAGTCAAACTTAACACAGAGCTTAGCACAGGACTTAGCAATGTTTGGTGAATGACAGAGTTAAAGCATTTTTAAAGACAAATATTCCTATAGGATCCATCCTATTCTGTCCTGTAGGACAGGATAGGAGAGATTACAAAGAACATTCAGATGATTCTGATGCTTATGAAGTAATGCCTCAGTTTAATGATTAGGATTGAGTTAGGGTAAAGTCTATTGTGCAGTGGAAATAACTCACAAAAATTTGCATGGTGGCATGAGCTAGCAATGATTATAATAGTTGATTCATCAGTAATATAACCTGAATAAGGAAAATGATAATCTAACAAGAGTACAATTATAGTCTTAGATATACATTCTCAAAAAATTGGAAACAGGCATAAAATAAATATGTATGCATGTGTTTTCATAAATGCATTATGTCCAGTAGAAATAAGGTATAAATAGTACAAATATCCATTATGGAAGAATGGAGAAACAAACTGTGATGTTTACATGTTTAATGTTCTGCACATGTACAACTGCATATTTTTCCCATTGAGAAAAGTAAAATAGGAGCCAGGGATATGGCTCAGTAGAATAAACACTTGCCTGGCAAGTGCAAGGGCCTGAGTTCAATCACCATTATTGGAAAAAAAAAAAAGGAAAGAAAAGAGTAAAATAATAATACATCTTACATCCTGGATAGACCTTCAAAACACAAAACTAAGTAGGATAGTCAGACATTGCATGACTCCTCTTATATAAAACATCCAGAGCTGGTAAATCTATAGGAAAATAGTATCAGTTGCTAGTTTTAAGGGATTGAAGAAAAAAAAAAGGAAAAAATAATTAACTGATAAGGGATTTTTATCTTGGAGTGGTGCCATATACTTTACAAATAGATGAGGCACTACTGTTGAAACTCTTTAATGAAATTGAAAAGGAAGTAATACCCTCAGACTCATTCCTGGAAGCAAGTATTACCCTGATACCAAATCTGGAGAAGGACCTATACAAAACAAGAGAACTACAGATAAATCTCCCTAATAAACATAGATACAAAATTCATCAATAAGATACTTGAAAATAGAATGCAGAAAATCAGAAAGGAAATTATTCACCAGAACTAAATAGAATTCATCCTAGGGAGGCAGAAATGGTTCAACATATGCAAATTAATTTATGTAATACATCATATCAGCTGAGCCAAAGACAAACTATACACTGTCATTGCAATAGATACTAAAATAGCATCTGACAAAGTCCAAGACTCACTCATGATAAAACCATTAAGAAAATCAGAACATGTGTTTATCTCAATCTTTTGAAAGCCACCTATAGCAAACCAATAGCCAACATCATAACTAATGATCAAAAGCTGAAAGGTTTCACTCTAAAATCAGGAATAAGACAAGGATGTCCATAATTGCCAGTCCTACACAATATTGTTCTAGAGACATTTGTAAGAATATTTAGACAAAAAAAGAAATATAAGGAATAAGTATACAAAAGAAAGAAGTTAAATTATAACTGTTTACAAATGACATGATACTTATTATGGTTTGTATCTAGTTTTCCCCCCAAAGCCTCATGGAAGTTATGGGGCAGATGATGCTGGAGGAGCAAGGAGTTGCTTGAGAGGTGAGGCCTGAGGGGCGGGGCAGAGAGGCATGAACCGTTAAACTGCTAGCCTGTGCTCTCTCAGAGATGTGGAGAGGGTCATCCTGGACAGGGCAGCACCGAGGCTCTCCTCCAGTGTCTTGAAACCTCCAGTAACTGTGAGCTAAATAACCTTTCCTTCCCCCATTTTGAGTGTTGAAAGAAGAGTAACTAATACAGAATTTGGTACCAGTGGAGTGGGGTTGTTGCTGTGGCTATACCTATGTGGATTACAAGCTTTTGGGACTGGCTCATGGGAAGAAATAGGAAAGGTTTGGAGATGTTGCCTACAAGCAAAGTGCTGGAACAGCTTTGGCTGTTCTGTAGGGAAGATTCTGGTCAGAGCTCAGACCAGAAGACTGACAGAAAGCCTGCCTGCAATGACCAGGCTGGGGAGGTTTCTGCTGGGAAAAAAGGGCTGAATTGGTTGTTGGACTCCTGATCATTCATGTTTTGGCTAGGTAGAAAGTTTGTCTGAATTTTGCCCATGTCCAAAGACTTTGCCTGAGACTGAGATTAAACATGGCAGTCTGAATAATCTTTCAAAGAAAATGTCAAAGCAGTCAAATATTGGGGCAGTGGCATGGTTATTGTTGAAGACTCTTAGTCAGATTTATGTTGAGAATAAAGAGCAAAAAGCCCAGCAGGATGATCTAAAATGTTGTGAATTTGCCCAGAAAGAAAACTCCAATGAAACAGTAGAATGTAAAGATAGAGCTGAGAGGATCCCATTGCCAAGAAGAAACAGGAGCGTAGAAAAGATGTCCTGAGGGCATCACAGGAGGTGGCAGGTTCTCGTCCTTTGCAGCCTCAGAATTGCAAGGGTGAGGGACTTTGCTTTGAGGAGAAAGCCACAGAGCCCCAAGTTCCAGAATGGAGGAGGCAGTCTCACCATTTTCCAGAATGGAGGCGCAGCTACACCAGATTACAGAATGGCACCGGCATAGAGAATTTGTTTCTCAGAATCAGGGTCAGAGTGCTCAGTGATCCAGCCACTCGACCCCTACAGCCAAGAGAGAGGAAAGCCTGGCTACTGCTCCAGCTGGCCGCAGACGTTGGCATCATGCATGTGGCGTTGGTTGTAGGCACTTGCAGAATGCAGGAGTTCTGAGGGTAAGAAGGCTTCCACCTAAATTTCAGAAGAAGGCCTGGGAGGCCAGATAATGTGCCCCTGAGAGGGCAGTGTGTGAAGCTGTAAGTGAGAAACCTATTCTGTGGAAACCCCAGAAGTTTGGAAAAGCCAGGAATGTGGATCATCTAAGGGAACCTGCAAGGAGGGAGGAAAGCCAGCCTAAGAGAAAAGCCAGGGGAGCTACAACCACTAGAAGTGCCATAAGGGTGGAGACACATGGAGCTCACAATTTACTACAGATTACTTCGGATATTCCACATAGAACTATAGGAATTAATGTTTGCCTTGCTGGATTTTGGACTTGTTTTGGCCCCAGTGGATTGTATCCTGTGTATACCTTTTGGAATGGCAATATTTACCTTGTGCCTTTGACTGTTGGATGTATTTAACTTTTCATTTGTATAGGGGCTCATAGTTGACAGTTTGTCTTGGCTCTTGGAGGAGACTTGGGACTTGAAATTTTCGGCAATTTTAAAACTGTTGGAACTTTGGTAACTCTCAGAGATGTACTTAAATGCCTTTTGGATGAAAGGATGTACATGAGACATTGGGAGTTCAGGGTTGGAATGTTGTGGTTTGTGTCCAGTTGTCCCCACAAAACCTCATGTAAGTTATGGGGCAGACAAGGCTGAAGGAGCAACAAGTAGCTTGAGGGGCGGGGCTAGAGCACCAGGGCAGGGCCCAAGGGGCAGGGCAGAGAGGCATGAGTGAGCCATTAAACTGCTAGCCTGTGCTTTCTCAGAGATGTGGAGAGGGTCATCCTGGACAGGGCAGTGCCCAGCCTCTCCTCCAGTGTCTTGAAACCTCCAGTAACTGTGAGCTAAATAAACCTTTTCCTTCCCTCATTTTGAGTGTCAGGTATTTGTCCTAGCAATGAGAGAAGAGTAACTAATACAATACTCAACACAAAAGATGCCAAAAACCCAACAAAAATATTTGTAGCGTTAATATCTGAATACAGTGGCATATTTGGATATAAAGTCAAAAGTCAAAAACTATTATTCCTGTATAAAAACAGCTAGCTATTGAGAAAGAAATTAGTAAATCAAAACTTTTCACAACAGCATAAAAAATGTAATACTTAGAAATCAATCTAACCAAGGAAGCAAAACAACTATACATGGAAAATTACAGTACTCTGAAAATGGAGATTGAAGTGGACATCAGAAATTGGAATGATATCCCTTGCTCTTGGATAGGAATAATGAATATTGTGAAAATGGCCAAATTTGTCATACAGATTCAATGCAATCTCTATAAAAACACCATTACAGGGGGCTTGAAGGTTAGTTCAGTTGTTTAAAGTGCCTGCTTGGGCAAACTCAGACAGGTGCAGGGGACCACAGCAGTTCAATCCCCAGATCCACATGCTGCACTAGATATGCCCTTAAAACAGCCTGACCCAGATCCTCTCTCTCTCTCTCTCTCTCACACACACACACACACACACACACACACACAAATAAATAAATCATTCTCATGTTTTGGGCCACCCTGATAGCTCAGCAAACTAAAGCATCTGCTTAGGCAGAGCGCAGAGGCTGGGGATTGACTCTCTGGCCTGCCATGCCATGCCAGCCCAGCCCTACCCTGGGACTTGCTGAGATGGTGATTGAGACTGTGCATGGTGGGGCACGCCTGTAATCCCAGCACTTGGGAGGCTGAAAAACAGGAGGATCACTACAGGTCTCTCATCTATGTAGTGAGACCTTGTAGACCCTGTACTAAATACAAATATAAAAAAATAAAAAATAAAATAAAAAACACCATTAGCAAAACTCACAGAACTATAAAAAAAATTCCAAAAATTCACTTGCAACCAGAAGAGATCCAGCAGTGCAAGACTAATCCTAGGCAACAAAAGAAAGGAAGGGGCATAACAATCCCTGGCATGGAATTATACTGCAAAGCTACTGCGATAAAAACAGCATGGTACTGGCCAGAAAACAAACCTGAGAATCAAAGAACAGATTAGAAGATGTAGATACAACACCAAACATACTCAGTAACCTTACCTTTGACAAGGAAGCCAAACATGTGCACTGGAGCAAAGATGGCCTCTTTGATAAGTGGTGCTGGAAAGGCTGTGCACAACATGAAGACTAACACTGGACCCACTTTTCTCATCATGCACTAAACTAAGACTGAAATTGATCAAAGATCTACATATTAAAACATAAATGTTGGCTGGAAGAGAGATTAGATAAGACTCTTGAAGACATAGGTGAAGGCAAAGATGTCACGAACAAAACCCTGATAACAGAAAATACCACAAATCATGAATAACTGACATCTTACAGTATTAAAAAGCTTTTATACAGAAAAATAAACCACTAGATGATCCAGAGAGTGGGAAAAATTTTAATCCTAGAGAGTGCGATTAAGGTTTGAATAGATCTTTGATCTATTTCAATCTTAGTTTAGTGCATGATGAGAGAAGTGGGTCCAGTGTTAGTCTTCATGTTGTGCACAGCCTTTCCATCACCACTTATCAAAGAGGCTATCTTTGCTTCAATTTTCCCTGAGACAAATGACTAATTTGTAGAAAATATAAATTGAAAAAAAACAGACATCCCAAATTTAAAAATAAAATCTAAAATTGGGCATCTGAGATAAATATACACTTTCTAAAAAGAGGTAATAAGAGGTAGATGTATCAGTGTACAACATTATGTATATACTAAATACATTCAGTTGCTGACTTTAAAATGTCTAAGTATAAGGTCTATAAAGTTCATCTCAATAAACAATTTTCTTTAAAAAATTACCTTATGCTTTAGAATTGCATGAAAGCTTTCAAAGATATTTATCAGTGTTGGAAATCTACCATAATTCCTTGCATTACTAGGTTTTCTGAGACTATTTATGTCAGAGTTACATCATCACTCCATTCCAAAGTCTGAACTCCTGATTTAAATGATAAAAAAACTTATTTACTAAAATATGAGGACTAAGGTTTGAGTACGTGTCCCCAAAAGGCCCATGTGCTAAGGGCCTGCTTCCAAGATGATACAATTTGGAGGTAGTAAAACCTTTAACAAGGTCTTCTGGGAAAGCTATAGGTAGCCCGTTCAGGGGACAGTGGACCCCTCTCCTCTCCTCACCTCTCCTCTCCTCCCCTC
>NW_004524733.1:1303433-1317918 GCF_000260255.1 Octodon degus
TCCCCTCTCATCCCCTCCCCTTTTCTCCTCTCCTCTCCTCTCCTCTCCTTTTTCCTCTCATCCATTCCTCTCCTCTCCCTTCCCCTCCCCTCCTTCTCCCTCCCCTCTCCTTTTTCTCTTTTGCTTCCTGGCCACTAGGTGAGCACATTTGCTCTGCCAGGCTCTCCGCTATGATGTGCTGCTTTGTCACAGAGCCAAAGGGGCCAAATGATCATTACAGTGATGTGAGACTAAATACCACAATGAGATTGGAGAAAAGTTGTGCCAGGAGCAACTACTAAGAGGTAGCTGAATAAGGCTGAGCTAATACTTGCGGCCTCTGTGCTGGAAATGCTATTGAGCCAATCCCGTGCTCAGCCCCAGGACACGGCCAGAACAGGGTTGCAGTAGCTTAGGTGCTGCCCTCTTCCGAGAGCAGGGCAGCACTCCCACCCTGCATGGTGCAGGTGACTGCATCCTCTACCCCTGGACTCCAGGGAGAGAGTCTTCTCGCTGTGATTCCCAGAAAGGGACTGGAGGGTCTCTCTCACTTGCAAAGAAAGAGGCGTATCAATTATTACTACACTCTCTTTGAAGTAAATTTTTTAGAAAGAGGTAATAAAAGAAAAAGAGACAACAAAAATTTAAGATTTCTTGCAAGCATGTAGTAATCTTCAATCATATGTCCCATCTTCAATAACTACATCTGTTAATATGAGCAACAGATTTGATGATAAAAGTAGATAATATATCATTCATTGTTGATCAGCTATTCTTACTTCAAAAATCTGTAATGTATGTTACCTTGATTCTGTATTTGTTTTTGTTTTTCTTGCTTTTGTTTTTACTGTTCAAAATAAAAGAAAATTATAATAAAAAAGAATATAGAATAGTAAGAAAAAAAAAGAAAGAAAGAGGTGGCTCATGAATTTTCATCGCATGCACAGATGTAGCTGCAGGTCAAGGCGAGCTTCGCTAAGTGTCGGGAGCTGTCTCCGCACCTCTGCTCCCGCAGGAGCAGCATCAGCAAGGGGCACTTGTAAGTTTTACATTTTCAGTAAAGCTGTCAAAATGAATTAGGCATAGTGGGGTAAGGGAAGCAATGTTTTGGGGTTGAAGTTTAAAAATAAACAGCTTTTGTGTCATTAATACGACTACATAATTATAAATCTTTTACTAAATAATACACATCAGGAAAGCAGAAAATGTCATATGATTAAGCTATGAATACCTTATAATAGAGGAGAAATGATTTCTGGAGTGTTTCTCTGATTACCAAAGCTGCTGCATATAATGATAAAACTATCTATATAATTTCTTTATAGAAGCCCTGACACAAGAGTGTAAAGTGGAAATATAGCGGAAATGATAAAAACAGAGAAAATAATAATAGATTACATTACTTCAATGTTCATTTGCCAAATGCTTTAATTTCACAATATTTATGAATGCTCCTTCTATAACATGTACAGAAACTCTAGAATCTATCTGTGCTCAGACAATGGCACGAACCTTAATTAATTTCTACTCTTCGACTTCTTCATCTGTCTTTGGATCATTGTTAAAATTAAATGAGTTGATATATGTAAAATACCAGGACTGGTGCTTGATGTACAGCAAGCAACATAAAAGATCTAATGGTCTTTTTATACTTAAAAAGAAGCCCTGTCCATCCATTTGCTAAACTTTGATTGACATAAGTAAATCAAATTAAGTAGAGAAATACTGAGACACCACAATTCTCTATCAGTCCAGCATACTGTACTGTAGTTTTCCTGGAATTCGCTGGTGCTGTCGGTGCCCCTTATTTGACCCAACCTTCTCATGCCTCACTGCTAAAGCACAGGACAGCTCACAAGCATGATAAAGTAGTCATTTTAGATTAAAAGGGGACTGACCAAAACAACTCCCAGCCGAGCACAATTCCCCGTGATTTTTAGGAGGCATATTTTTTTTTTTCAATTGCAGATGTCATTTCCACGAATTTTCATTTTGGCATTTGGCACATGCGTGTGATTTGAAGGCAATATTGCCCATGTACTGGCTGTTACCAGAACATTCTTTGGGGACTGCTTCACACAAATTAGGTGAGAACGGATCTTTGTAAAAGAATGTCTGTCACTGACAATTATGGTGATGCCCAGCCAAAACGCACAGTGCAAGTACAGAACGTCAACATGTATTTCTCAAGTTTTATGATTCAAGGAAGAAATCTCAGGCCTGAATAGAAAAAATAAATAAAAAGCAGCACAGTCTTCCAGCTGCCACAGTTGTGCCCCATTAGAAATGGTGGCGACTGGGGTACATTAGTTAACGCAAGTCACGTTCCAATAAAGAGGCGACCAGGCTGCAAGCCACCACTGTAAACTGGGTCAGCACTTTGAAGAAGGAGGGCTGTGTTCTTCATTTGTTTGCTTCCCAGATCAAATTATGTAGTAGTAAAGATGTTTTTAGGATTTAACAGGCTTTTGTTATTGTTTTGGAAAGACACCCTTGTGCGCTGAGCTGTTCACCCAAATTTCTCTGTTAAGAAGACAGTGCAGAGCCTTGGGCTGACCTACTGACTTTCTGCAAACTATTTTATGGAAGACTTTAACACCTCTGAGCAACCCTGTAGTGGGTGCTCTGGGTTTGGGGTTGAACGTGAAAGCCACAGTTAGGGTGAGACAGCGTAGTGCTGGTCACATCGGCAATCTCTGCACTTCCTGAAGACTTGATCTGAACTACAGTTTTATAATTTGAGGCGAATGTTTCTTTCTTTCTTTGTCATTTGAGACACGGTCTTGCTACGTAGTCCAGGCTGGGCTTGCGCTCGCTGTGTAGTCCAGGCTGCCCTCAAGCTCATGGTAGTTCTCTTACCTCCTGATCCCTAGTGCTAGCATCACATGCATCCTCTGCCATTCACAGGGTGGTAGATATTTTTAAATCATAGTTCTGCAAATATTTAAAATAACACTATGGGCATCCTATTATACCTGACATTTTCCCTGCAATTTCTTAGAAATCTTTGAAAGCTAAATATCATACAGGTAATGTAGCAAATAAATGTTTACTTATTATACAACTGTGGTGATGTGAACAATAATATTCTGAAAGGAATTATGTTTATGAATCCAACCCTGGAAAACTTTTGTCACGTCATTAAACTAAAGGGCATTCAGGGTGAAAACATGCTTGTTAAAATTTATATCTACAGTGAATTTTTTTTTAAATTTTAGCTTGTGCTCATGTGGCAATCTCTAAAGGAAAATGGAGTTCATCTGTTCTCTCCTAGACTTGCTCGAGATCCATGCCAGCTAACGGTCCCAACATGAGCTTCATAGCATAGAGACAATAAAGCAGTTTCCTCACTTATCCTGAAAGACCATCTTCAGGGTGTGAGGAAACAGCAGAAACCTAACCTTACAATAGTTTCATCAATCCCATTCCCACTCACGCATTAAAAATCACTCTAGAAGAAGCCAACGTAGCAGTGAGTAGTTACTGAGCACTCGCTATATACTCTGTACTTTGCTTGTATTATTTCACCTAACCCCTGTAGAATTAGCATTTCTACTCTACTTCCCCAGTGAAACTAAACTTTATTGCAACTACCAGCACCTCATATTTATTGAGCACTTACTACACACTTTCATTACTTGCATTATTCTATTTAACCATCACATCAACCCTCTGGTCTGTCATTGTGAGTTATTGGCAGACCATGGTCATTTGTACTCTCTTTTTCATCTACATAGAACTGGTTCCTCCTTGGCTGCAACTTGTATATGATGACTAAGGAGAAAGAGATGAAGAAGAAATAAAAAGAGGAGGGAAAGAAGGAAGAAAGGTGTATCAACTACTTGTTGATGGAAAACTCCCAAAATAATTTTCTCAATTCTCACTGTCATCTTTTTTTTTTTTTTTTCAGAACTGTAGATTGAACTCAGGCCCCTGCACTTGCCAGGCAAGCTCTTATTCTACTGAGCCATCTTCCTGGCCCCTCACTGTCATCTTTAAGCAGGTATAATTTACTTATATTTTTCATGGTCAAATAAGAAAATACAGTACCGTCAAAGAAAAATAGTTCCATGAAGTCTGTCACCCACAGACAAGCTGACAATTACGGGTTACTGTATTCAAATCCCAAGTGCATGAGTCTGCAAACTCCTGTTCTCATGGCCCTATAGACTGAGCCATGGGCTTGCTCCAGGGCATGAAGCAGGGTTCTTTTCATGAAATGTTTTGTTGGGGAAGGAGAAACAGGAAGAGCATGAGCCTTTCAGTGAGGAATCTGTTTGCATACAGGACACAGCATCCCTGGAAAGGACAGATCCTGCTCAAAGATAGACCATTGCCCATTGATTTTCTATGGCTTTGGCCATCAGGTCAACTATATAGGACTAAGAGTGGTTGGCAAGGATGCTGATTTATATGTAATATAATCACTATGTTCTTTCTTTTCTCACACTTTTTGTGTTTATTTACTACTACTACTACAGTAGTATTCATTTTAATGTTTAAAACACTTCTATATTTCTTTAAGGAAAAAGGGCACAATCTGTGGATACAAGGGGAGGCATGGCATGTAAAAAAATCACAGTCCTTGGTTATTTAGTTTGATTTCTTTCCCAGTTGGATTTTGAACTCCCTAATAGCAGCAACTTGTTTTACTTAAAAGTAAATTCACAGGACTTTCCATAGGCACTGGTTGACCTCCCATAAATATTTGTTGGATTATGCAATGAATGCCATTTGAATGTAGCTATATACTTGGAATGGAACAACAAACAGCATATGCATTAGACTAACCTATGAGATAAGCTAGAAAAATACTGTTTCAACGTGAATTTCACCTCCTGACTCACACCAAACTTTGAATCTACTCTTCTCTACCGCTCTAATACTATATCCTGTTATTCAAATTCTCCCTTTAAGAAGGTGACCTTTGAGTTGGATCTGTCTTTGGTGCCTTGGCACTGAATATTCTGGGGATTATTGTGCTTCTTGTAGACTTTTATAACATGACTTCCACGACCAAGTTTTTCTTCACTTGAAGTAGAGCCTCCTTTTTTTCTTTTAATTTTTCAATCAAATCATAAAAGGTTGCTTAATGTTGAGCAAACTTGTAGTGCTGTCTACGTAATCATTTTAGAAGATTTAAAGTACTATAGGAAGCTGATAAATGCTTTGAAAGCTATGGATAGGCACAGTCTAATATAGAATGAATTGATTCAGCTAAAACATCCACCATGAAATGCTTAAAAAGGTGATGGTTCTCTGCCCCTGAGCCCTTAGCAGTAAGTTAAAATGAGATACTTGTTAAAGTGTGCAATAGATTTATAAAGTCTAAGGAATATTTAAAGGGAATATTTAAATATTTTTAAAACATGTCTGATGCAGAAGAAAAGATTTCACTTTCTCTTTGGAGTTACTGAGGCGCAAGATAAGACTAGGGAAGTTCACCCGGCCATGTATATTTTACAGCAAACATGTCATTTTAGACATCTCTCAAAATGTATCTGGAATATGGAAAGCAATCCCACTGAGCTATTGTTTGGCATAGCTCATTGACATATTTGTGTTTGTAAAATCAATCAGATCTGGGCAACATAATTTTCTTTCTTCCTGTTTGAATGGAATCTAAAAATCTTTAACAAATATAAAAATGAAAAGAAATGTGAGATCCTATAATATCATATATATAAAAATATACCTTATATATAATACCTTCGTATATACATATATAAAATCATATTTATAAAATTGCACTTATAAAACTAATATACAGGATAAAATTTCATATAAGGAAATACATAAAAATTTGGAGAATAACTTTGGGTGCTATGTTCTTTGAAATTGTAATAAGTAATTAACATGTAATAGTATAAATATATACATGTCCAGGACACTGGATTCCAAGGCCAGGCTTCCTCTCCTATTTGCTGTTCATTTTCAGAGGGCTCAATAGCTTATTAGAATCATACACTTAGAACCATTTCTAAAAAATGGCTCTGTTTCTACAAATGATTATAAGCAGCAAATAATGTATCTAATGTATATTATATACCATAAAACACACATTTTTCATAGAAAAATGGTATTTAGTGATAATGTAACAATTCCTGTTTGATTAAGACACTGTTGTATTAGAAATTCAATATAATCTGAACTTGTCTCATTCTTTACCCTCCGAGATGAGATAGTCATTTGAAATGACACTTTTAGAAAATTGTACTTGTAATAAATGTAGCTTACCCTCTCCACTTTTGTCAGGCATGTGTGTGGGGGTGAGAATGAGTGCTAAGTTTCACAAAAGCAGGCTTTCTTTAAAAATTCAAATCTCAAAGGAATAGAGTTTTGCTATAGTTACAATCCTCAGCCAAGACATAAATTTAATAAGATAGGGAACAAATATTGAAATCATTCTGCAAGAGAAGTAGTAGAATGTTTTGTTGGGAAACAATGGTAAGACAGAAACTTGTCTCCTGAAGTCGAGAGTCAGATCAGACTATGCCTCGGAAAGTTTGCCTAAGTTCTGCTTCTTTACTTTCTTAAACATCTTCTGGTATATCAATTCCAGAAATATTTTGGCAGCCTAAAATTACACCACTCTGACCTTGACATTAGTATTCAACAGCACTGATGAAAGAATGACAGCTTCTCCATCCTAGTGGGTGATCTCGCAAGCCTTTCCTTTCATCACTATGGAGTTTCTGTCAAATGTGCTTCCAGCTGAATGATCGCATTCTTTTGAATTATGAAGTGACTGCAAACTGTGCTAATTGGGTCCGCACTGATGTCACTGATAAGGATTAAACAGCTTTGATTGTCCAGAGTCCCAAATACATGTAATTGTGTTATCCATGTATATTCCTCTTAACATAATCCATAACTATAGCCATGCAGAATTGTTTTGCTTAATTAAAATGATCATTAAAGACTTAAGATGAATTAGAGGCAAACCATGAAGAGATGAATGCAATAGCTATGGGCATCTATAATGAAAGATTAAATATTGCAATTTTTTTATTATTTATGAAGTATGAACAGTGTGCTTGAGAGTATAGAAAATACTAAAGTACTTGCTATCTTCACCCAAAACAAAGATACAACAAAATAAAGATCACATGCCCAGACACGGAAATCATAAGATATAATGCCTCACACAAATGTATGGCTTCCTCTTGTGTGCTACAAAAGCTTTTCTGAATTTAAAAACACTTTCAATACGCTGACTCTCAAAGTTGGAGACAGGAAGAGTTTTGTACTGTAGCCAGGACGGTGTCATTTGAATATGGGCTTGTATTAATTAATTACTATCTGACGTAAATGTAATAGCAAGAATGAGATTCTGGAGGGCAGTAATGAACTTCGACCACATATCTCAGTGGTTGCTAACCACAGAATTATACTGAGACTTTAAACTGGTAGAACCTGAATAGCACAGTTTAAAATAAGTACATTATTAGGGTAAGTTACTAAGTTATTAAAAATCAAAGTATGCCAAAATATCATACATTATTAAGAAAGACTTTCCTACTGAGTTGCTGCATGAATTTAATATGGGCATGCTGGATACTTTTATTAAATAATTTTATCATGAAGTATTTCTTACAAAGAGAATTATAGGGACTTATATTTTAGAAAGTAAGGATACAGAGTAGTATATAGGTTTTTAAAATTAATTGCAGGACTGGCAAGGTAGCTCAGCTGATTAATTGCCTGCTTAGGCAAGCACAAAGACCGGGGTTTGATACTCGGCACCACATGCCACCCTGACCCTGCTCCCGAGTGTGCTGAGCTGACCATTGAGTTCCGGCATGGTGGGGCACACCTGTAATCCTAGCACTGAGGAGGCTGATAACAGAATGATCACTATGAGTCTGAGATGTGCAGTTAGACCCTGTGCCAAATACACACACACACACACACACACACACACACGCACGCATGCACACACAATGCATTATTGCTTTAAAAATAATATATTTAAAATTATAGTTGACTCTGTGTTCCATAACATTAACCTTTCTTCTTACTCTGAGCATGCCTACTTTCCTAAATTTTTCATCCTTGTCATATTGCAATATTTGTAAATGTAAACACACACACATACACACACACACATAATCTCTATAAGACACATGCAGCTTTTTACGTTGTATAATTTGTATAAACGATGTTATAGTTGGATGTAATATAACTTATTTTTTTTTCACTTACTATTGAAAATCTTTCTCCATGTGTATATGTCCAAAATTTTGTTCCTTCATTATTAGACTCTTCCTCTCATACTGATCCCTCATCACTTGTTTATTTGGTTAATTAAATATGCTCAAGCACCTGCAAGTTCCATGCAATGTTGTAGGTGATGAGGACACCACGTTTGACGAAGCAATCAAGATGGCTGCCTCAGTGGTGCATGATTCCTGGGGAGTAGATTCTAGTGACTGTGGCCTTCCAAGCAAGAATACTTTCCACATCGCTACAAAGAACAACTTGGGCATTTGGGTTTTTTTTTTTTTTTTTTTTTTTAACTTTAAGGAAAATATAGGGAGTTCACAAGGCATTAGCTGTTCTCTAAAAGTAATATTGCAAAATAACCTGTCCCCTCACCTTAAGAAATCCCTTATTCTGTATAGAAACAAAGAAACTTGCAAAAAAAATAATATTGTCACCTTCCTAGATTTTCATTGTTAAGTGGGTTAAAACTAATCTGTTCACTTTCTGGAAGAGCCAAAGCCCTTTTGTCCCATTCTATCTTGGAAAAAAAGATTTTCATTCACAAAAATTCATTCTTATATCTTTCAATAGAGAAATTTTATCCCCATTATAATTCTATATAGTGAGCATGGGACCAAAAATATTAATGAAAATATCAATATTTTGATTCAAATGTTATGTTATATAAAAGTTACTTTCAGAATCTCATAAAATTTTAGAAATAATTCTATCTACTTCAAACTGAACCAGATAAATTTTTTTTCTTCGCTTTTTTATGTGATTGTTCTTTTTAAATACACTATCAAAACATCTTCTTTTAATTTCACAGAGCCACAGAAGTCAGATAAATTTTAAAGTTTGTATTATAAATTTTTAAGTAATGAGGAAAGAATATTTATTAAAAGTTAAAATGACAGTTGACATGCATGTCAATAAAAGATGAGAGAATTTTCTTGTGATTAAATTAAAAGACCAAGGTATTAAATTCATCCTAAGATCCTGTTAATGGTGTTGATTGTGATGATCCCATAGTTCCTTGAATTATTAACTCATTTTCAAATAAGGAAAGTGTGAGACTTAATTAATTTTTACAAAATGTTTGATGACATTATTATTTGAGGAAGTGTGGTTCAATATTATTATCATTTTAATTATTCAATGTTAATACAGCTTTCCTTACACCTACTGAGTTTGGATATAATTTTTAAAATAACATTTAGCATGAGGTTTTATACGTTGGCCTGTGTTAATAAAGATTAAACAGGAATCCTGAAACTTACAGATATCACCGTGTACATACTAAACAACTTTAATTTTGTAACCAAACATGTTGATCTTAACTCCATATGTATTTGTATTAATGTTTCAACTGTAAAAGCATCTAATCTAACTGTTATCATTACCCTAAGGACAAGCCTACTACAGGCTATTTTTCAGTTTTCAAAACACTTTCTCAGGCATTACCATATTAAATAGTAGTATACTTTTGAGGGAGAAAGATGAAGTTCCCTGCTTTATGGGGGAGAAAACAGGTTCAGAGACCTGCACCCTGATGCAAAGCAGACAATCAGTGCTGAGAAGAGAACCCCATATTCAGACCATCTCCGTATCTCCGTTCCCACACCACTGTGTTTCTTTAAGAACTTGGTCTCTGAGCTCATACCATAATGCCTATGATGAGGACAATTTAAAGGCCATTTAAATTGAATGACCAGAGTGAACAAATCTATGCTTGTATGGGCGTGTATTCCCTAGACGCATGACCAAAAAGGAGTATCACATTAAATATTTGCATATTTGCAGCATGATTTTCCATGTTCTTTTTTTCTTTTCTGTACTTAGGACAGGGTCTACAGGGTCTATGGGGTCTCACTACATAGATTGGACTCATAGTGATTCTACTGTTTTCAGCCTCCCAAGTGCTGGGGTTACAGGCACACACCCATGGCCAGTCTCAGTCGCCATCTCAGCATGCCCTGGGGGCAGGTCAGCATTGCATGCTGGGGGATCAAACCCTGGCCACTGTGCTCTGCCTAAACAGGGTCTTTAGTCTGCTGAGCTATAAGGCCAGCCCGATTTTCCATGTTCAAAGGCATTTGGATCAATACATTTTGGCTTAATTAGCAGCAACAGACAAGAAAACTAACAAGATGAATTGCTAAATTCAAAAAGAAGCTTGGGCTGAAAATTAGGTTTTTCTTCCATTTCTTACTCAGATATGCCATTGTGCCATATTAATCTATAGTATGGAAAGAGGTTAATGCATGATTTCTCTTACAATCTAAAGTATACACTTTGGGACATACAGAAACTAACCTTTTTCTTCAACACAGGAAAAAATAGATCTAAGAATCTTTGCAATGAAACAAGGTTCTTTGGAGTCAATAATTATCACTTATGTTTATACCAGAACAAGATAAAATCAAAATTTCTAAATCTGAAATATCAGAAAAGCACAATACAGCACCAAGTCATCCATTGCTAAGATATTCCAGATGGTAGGGGAATAGAGGCTACAGAGAAAGCTGGGTAAAGTGTATTGTCATGCAAGATTCCGCAGTTAACATCAGCAACATGACAATGACATTACACTCACTAATTTGCTGATAAAATGAAGGTTTAGATCATTATATAATGAGAACTTACTTAAATATAATCTCTATTTGTGTTAGAATTATTTTAATCATCATAAACATTAATTCTACAGCTTCTCATTCCCTTTCATTTGTGTTAAATGATTAGAAATCAAAATTATACTCAGTACCTAAAAGATTAGAGTTGTGCAGGTTATGTTTATAACATTCGCTAAATTATGAAAATATTCTTTACATAGTACTAACTTCTTTCTCTAAAAATATTCATCGTTGAGTTTTTCTCATTACCTTGATGAGTCAACTTAGTAAGGGGATAATTTGTTAATGACATAATTGCACCTTTAAAAATTGCTATCTGCAATCGGTAAATGATGCTTCTAATACATGGCTTTAAAGATTGGACCCTTCAGAGGCTGTATTGATGTGGGAAGTCAGCCAGATCCCTTCAGGTTCCTATCATTGAAATGATACATGGAAGACTGACTTGTGCTGATGTGCATGCAAATAGCTGAAGAATTATGTTAGTGTCCAACTTTTAAAAATGTTTCATAGGGTTTATTTTAAATAAAATATTGTAATTTCACTTTTGCATTGCGGTCATCAAAGAATGTCAGTTAAATGTCAGAGAACCAAAACAAACCAAACACATTAAAGTAGAAGAACAATTGTGATCAGGGTAATGAGCTTTACGGCCTCTGTGCTGTGAAATTGTTGGAATGTGGTACCTTCGGAGTGAAGCGGCTTTAGCAGCCCATGTTTATTCATTAATATGGCCAGCATACAGATGTGTTTAGAAGTCTATTCTGGCAGTGCCTACTCATCCACAACCTAGAATTCTCATCTGAGGGCTGGCATCACGGCACCTACCTATCATTTCATCACTCTGGGAGGTTCAGGAAGATGACTTAAGCTGAAGCCCAGCTTAGGCAATTTAATGAGGCCTTAGTTAAAATTAAAAATTAATAAGGCCTGGGGATGTAGCTCAGTACAAAGGTACAGGGCTCAATCCCAGTCTCACCCCCCACCTCACCCCACACTAATTCACTCACCCAAATTCTTACGTTTACAAAAGATTTATTGTGAGAGCTATGTCCTATAGCCTTTCAGTGACTAATGGTGGCTCTTCTTACCAGGCTTTGCTCCCTCCTGCAGGACAAATGTTCATGATCCTATTACCATTGGTAGGCGCTCTTTAGAAGATGACAATTATAATGCCACTCAGAGGCTTGTTGAAAAATGTTATTGCTCAGTGTGGTTTTTCCAAGGTCAAGTTTTGCGATAAGTGGAGTAGAATATGTTGGATCAATCTGAAGACTACTGAAAGGGCGGCTGAATTCAGAACCAAAACTAATTAGAACCCAAATATTCCTATTTCATCACAGTGACACTGGAACACGCCTCAAAACACATCTGGAGTTTTGTTTTTTTAACAAATGAAGAGCTTCATATTTACTAAGAGCTGTTCTGTTCAAACATCAGCAACGAGAAGGAAGATCTGACAATAAGAAAAGGAAAGTGCCTGCTAGAATATGACTGGCAGTCTGGATAAAGCAAGGGCTAATGGAATTAGTGGAGATTTTTAATCTCCAGAGGTGATGTTTCAAGACACTAAAAGGTCGGATCGTGAAGGACAGGCGGTGAAGAGATTCAGGGAGGTGGAAGTCTGCATTAGTGAGGTGGAAAAGGACAATCACCTCAGCAGCCGTTCTGGAGAGAGGTGAAAGAGGGCCATGCCAGGACGCAGGCGTGCTGCGTACTCAGCTGCCACGCAACCATTTCTGGAAGGAAGAATTTACTAACCCCAATGTCTGGCAATTTGGGAGTTTCTTTGTGTTTAACTTTCAATTTTTTTTTAAAAGAAAACTTTTATGAATTTGGTACAGGGTCTCCCTGTGCAGCTCAGACGATTATGATCCTCTTGTCTCAGCCTCCGCAGCACTGGGGCTACAGCTGTGCTCCACCACGCCGGGTTTTCTGAAGCTGGCGCAGCATCTGTACCAGACCTGGAAGCTGGGTCCTTGCCCTTGCCAGGCAGGAGCTTAAAAGTATTTTCAAATTCCTCCGGTACTAATGTAGATTTTATCATGAGCTTTGGCAGGAAGTTTAACCAACACAATGAGGATAATGCAAATTCACTAAGAGTATATTTCAAAGGAAAGCATCATCCCACTTTGAAACCATGAGAAAAAGTATACAGATACAATTTTCTTTGGTGTTTCTGTGAAAATAAATTGTTGGAGATATTTTAGAGGAAATAAAGGCAAAGAAACAAATCACAGGTGATGCTGGATACACAAAGACCCCAGCTTTAATATCGGAAGTATACAGATAGTGTACTAAATGTGATGGTATACAATCAGGGCTCAGAACCTGGGCCACTCGAAGTTTAAGTAAAATCTTGATCTCATCATCTTTTGGTTGTGTGACATTAAGGCAGGAAAATCACTTACTGCTTCTATTGCTGAAATGTAAAATGCAAATAATAATCTGCATAACTTAGTCATCAAGAGAATTAAAAAGGTTAATTTCAACAAAGTATGTAACTACCTCAGCTCTTTGCAACACTTAATATTATCAGTTAGTGATTAATTAACGTCTAACCTAAATCACATGACTTGGGATAAATTGTTTTATTAACACCTGTTCACCTTTATGCTTATCTATGTGTTTATGTATTCATATATATGCTATCAATAAACATTGTGATGATTGATTTATAAAATCTTACTTTGATTATTATTTGAAAAAATGCTACTGATAGAATGGAGCTTATAGATCTATCTTCATGTCACGATTAAGTGTGTCACACTTTTCTTTTGATGGCAAAATACCTAGAAATCCTTTGCCCAAGTTGTTCATTATCAGTCTTCAGAGCAGTATTAAAGAACATAGTCCCAGTTGCTAAGCAAGGGCTTGGTATGAGAATAGTAAATTGAAGCAGCACAATATGAATTGGATAGATAAAAGGGAGAACATTCCTGCAGGCCATCTTAATTCATTTTTTCCTTTGAATTAAATCCTTCAGTCAGAATGTAGAAGATAGAATAGTTGGGACATTCTCAGTTTTAATATCAACCAGTTAAAAGGCCCACATATAGCATTCCTTTCTAAAACTGCAGAAGTCTCTGTGGATCCTCCTCAGGATTGGTAGCTATCATTCTGAGGATTGTCTTTTTATTCACTGGATGACGCTTGATAAAACCTGGGGGGTTCTGCTGGGCAGCATCTATTATATTTTAAATATAACTGCTTTCCTAATGACCGCATATAGTCCTGTTGGTGTAAGTGAGCACAGGCCCTAACCATTAAAGTTTTGGATACTCTTGGACATTTGTGTTGGACACATAGTAGGGATGTAATACACTCACTTCACTAACACAAGCTGCTAAGGGGATCTCCAGGTAGCTACTCTAGATGTCTTGGTTCATTTTTAATTGGAGGTAGGTTGCTATACATCTGTAAGATTTATTTGTTTGTTTGTTTGTTTTTAGTACCAGGAATGGAACTCAGAATCTGGGCGTGCTGTACCTATTGTGCCACTGAGCTACCTCAAGACCCTGCAAGATGTGACAAAATGAGAAGATGATCAAATCCAATCTGCGTTCCAAAGCATCTTGTACACTTCAAATGGAGACGCAAAAGCATACTGATAGACTCTAAAACAGATTCCAAGGTGAGTATGGAAATAAAAATAAACAAAGCTTCAC